>NC_142952.1:35723476-35730976 GCF_046866305.1 Octopus bimaculoides | reverse complement strand
GGCATTTTGCCTTTGTTAGAAACATATAATCTAAACTAGGAATGGGTGGAGCAGCAGTGGCAGCAGCAGTAGCAGCTGTAGCAGTATTAGTATTAGCAACGGTATCAATCAGGGATCAGACAGCGTGCAATTAACGGCAAGCACACAATCACTTGCTCAAAAGCACTTATCATACAGCACATTTTTTTACATATCACTCATCGCACAAGTCATCCTACGTTACACAAGTCATCCTACGACATAAGTCATCAAACAGTACAGAGTTATCAATCAAAATAGAAAGCATTACACAACAGTTGTCTTACAACATGGGTCAACGCGCACCACACGTCGCTATACACCTGAGTCACCAAGCAACACAGTTATCATACAAATCATGAGCCATTGTATACCATACAGTTATTACACAGCACAATTATGCAACACACAGTTATACAATACGCATATTTCATTCAACATACGTCATCATATAACACAGAAACGTTATGCAACAAATATTATACAATATGTTGAACGTATATTTACACAATTCTTATCATTGCTGATTAGCGTGGTATTTAAAATTCCAACTTGCCATTAGACAGTAAATAATAAATGTGCTGGCGTGTGCAAAGTTTGTCAAGTGTTAGAGCGCTATGAACGAGAGATTCAGTGGCTTAGTCCAATACTTGTATTTGTAACCCAGTTACGGGGTGTTTTTATGTATATTGTCTGTAATGACATTTTCTTATATGAATCCGTTACCTCACCGAATGCATTTGCAAGTCTCAGTTTACAGGAACGTGTTAAGTGTAAAGCTTTACAATTTTGTTTTAATCATCTCCGGTCAGTGTGCATTTAATTCATATATATACAAACGATCAGGCACAAACACACACACACACACATCTGTATATATACATTCATATATATATATATATATATATATATATATATATGGTGCGTAAGTTATTATCTCTATCTATCTCTCGGTGTCTATCTGTATCTCTGTGTCTATCATCTCTTTGTGTCTATCCATTTTTCTGTGTCTATATCTATCATTATTTATATCGTATATATATATCTGACAACTCAAATTCGGCCATTTTTCTCTGTCTTCAATTGCTTTTATTTCCAAATCCGTAAATCTCAAGTATATTTTAAGCTTTATTTCTGTGCAAAAGAGACTAGGCGTGTCTGTTGATGCGTAGGCACGTAGGCCTGTGAATAGTTATCTCTCTCTCTCTCGGTATGTATGTGTGTGTGCGTCAGTATGTGTAATATATATTGATACAAATACAGGCACACACATGTATGTAAATATATACATACTTATATATATATATATATATATATATATATATATATGCGTATATGTGTGTGAGTAAGTGTGTGTAATATATATTAATATAAATACAGGCACACATGTAAATATATATATATATATATATATATATATATATATATATATATATATATATATATACAAAGCCTGGATGACCAAACGGAGAAGAGAAGAGCCAGGAAAAAGATATAGATACTAATTATGTCGAATTCCATTCTGTTAATGAAGGTCTTCTCATTACTTAATGAAAACTGATCAAAGTAGGGAGGACACTGCGATTTCTGGAGGGTTCGTCCTAAATAGAATCGTATGCATTCAGACTCTATTAGCAGAAATAATATTGGAGAAAGGGTTGGGGGATGTTCTGCGGGATGAGAAATGTATTCGTGAAGTGGGGACGACAGATATGGAGATGTAACTCTTGTTAGTGTTGCTGTCTGTGTCGTTGGACATCAATATACATAATAGGAAAAAATTATGTCTGGCGAAACAAAGTAGTAATAATAATAATAATTGTAATAATAATAATAATGATTCTGTACAAGGCAGTGACTCTCATGTCTTTTCATCTTAACTGATTGGAAGTGCTATCATTTACATTGTTGGTATAAAAGATGGGTTACAGCAAATATTCTGCTCAATACCACAGATTTGCTTGTCAGTTGTTTGACCTTCATCAGTTGAGCATGTCCCTTGGTGGCTGACGATATGTGCATCTCTGATCACGAGCAGAAGTACTGAGGCAGCGTCATAGCCAGGTGCTGGAAAGTATTCTTTGGGGTTGGGATAATTCACTTTTGGAAACATGGGTGTTTCGTTTAACATCCTTAAACAACCCTTATTCAAGGATCTTTTGAGCGAGATGGGCTATTCAACCTGAAGAAAATTCTAACTGGGCCCCACCTGCCGTGTCATGCGCTGTTTATCTTGATGTGAGGCCACCATGTCATGCATATATGGTTGTGATGCATGCCCTTAACAGACGGGTATATTGGGCTTTGTATATTTTACTGCACTGTCATTTTGATAACATGCGCTGCTCTCTCACTCTATAATAATAGCAACAACAATAATAAAAGTAATAATTATAATCATAATACATTCCTCCCCATGCAATCTTTTTCAGGGTAATGGCTGTTGTTGTTTTAGTTTTATTATTATTATTATTATTATTATTGTTCAGTAGTTTTATTTTTATGACGTGCTTTCACTTCACTACCGAGCGCAGCTCTGTGTGCCTTGGGTATGTGCTGTGGTTTGCTGTGATGCTCTTATGGTTACTGTATTGAAAGTGTTTTGCGTAGGATGTGTGCAGTGCCCAGTAGTGCAATTTTCTGTATGTTATATATACTTGTAAGTCCTGGTGTTTTTGTTATGTATTTGTCTGAATATATTTTTATTATACCTAATGCACCTACTATGATAAGAATTGTTTCTGTTTGTAGATTCCATATTCGAGTTACCTCTATTATTATTATTATTATTATTATTATTATTATTATTATTATTGTTATTATTATTTGTGCACAGACATCAGTTGTTTCAATTACATGTCACCTCACTTGTTCGTACCTTCAGATGCAGAATCTTGTTTCTTGACGTCTCCGATTGATACTTTGGTGCAGCTTGCTCAAAGTCAAGCAAAACCAAAATATAACAACAACAACAACAATAATAATAAAAACAAAGCCATAGATCTGAAGAAATGCCAATGCTGAGCAATGCCAGAGATTGGTTCGAAGTGACTGAACATTACTATAATTGTCGCAGTGTACATATATTATTATCATGTTTATGATGATGATGCTTATGGTTATCATCGCTGTCTACATCAACATCATCGTGATCATCATCATCATCATCAGCAGCAGGAACAAGTAAAGTGGGCGCACTTCCTCCTCCTCCTCATCATCATCATAGTTATCGTCAGCGTTGTCATCATCATCATCACCATTATCACAATGTTACAGTAACAATTGTTTATAATAAACGTGGGTGTTTGCCTTTGTTGTATGTATATGTATACACACACATGTATATATATATATATATATATATATATATATATATATATATATATATATATATATATATATATACATACAGAGAAAGAGAAGATGAGAGAAACAGAAATAGATAGGTCGATGGATAGTTATATAGATTTATGCACGCATACATATACACATACATTTATATATATTTATACATATGCATATACACACACACACACACATACTAATAACATGTTAATGTTATCAGCACTATTTAGTTTTGTTAAATGAGATTACTGTTATTAATATTCTATGATGGCACCCTGTTATATTTTGGAAGCTAATTGCTATGGACATACTAGCTGGAATTGGTCAGAATGTCTTTGGACAAATTCTTCGTCTTGAAACAAAGATGGACGGAATAACAATTAGATTCTACTTAATTATATAAATTGAGAAATTTATAAACCGTAGCAAGTGACAGGATTTGCTACAGCAAAGGCATATATAATGACATAACAAACAATAGATAATAATAATATCAATAATAATAATAATAATGATGATGATGATAGTAATAATAATAGTATTGTTAATAATATTAATCCTTTCTATTATAGGCACAAAGCCTGCAATTTTGGGGAGGGGGACAGTTGATTACATCGACCCCAATACTTAACTGGTACTTAATTTATCGACCTCGAAAGGATTAAGAATAAAGTCGACCTCGGCGGAATTTGATTTCAGAACGTAGCGACGGGTGAAATACTGCTAAGCATTTCGTTCAACGCGCTAACAATTGTGCCAGCGCGCCGCCTTAATAATAATAATAATAATAATAATAATAATACAAATAGAAAGAGTGAGGCACGGTTGAGGTTGCAGAAAGGAAGGCTGAAAAGGAGACAGAAAGCTTGTTCGTAGCAGCACAAAATCAACGAAAACAGAAAACGAACTTTTATCGAACAACGAAAAAAAACAAAAAAAACAGAGAAACGAGACATGCAACATAAAGAGTATACCCCTTCGTCAGTTGTCCCTGTTCCATCTGGCGTCTTTGTTTCTGTGTTAGTCACTCACCGTCGCTTGACTTAACATCCGTGGCTGGTGTGTTTACGTTCCTGTAACTTGTCGGTTCAGAAGAGACCGACAGAAAAGGTACCACGTTTTAAAACAATATGTACTGGCGTCGATGCATTCCTGTACAAATTTAAGGCGGTGCCCCAGCATGGCCGCAGTCCAATACTTGAAACGAGTAAAAGCTATCGAATATACGAGATAAACATTCCATAAAAAAATATTTCAAGTAAAATAATATAAAACCTATAATAAAATCTACTGCAATGTATCCGCACAGCGAGAAATACACTAAATAGAATACAAGATAGTTGCCATGTGATATGCATTGGATATAAAACAAGACAGTTGTTATGTCAGAAACAATTAGAGAAGATCATTTGGTTGGTGAGAAACAAAATATGGAGCAAAACTAGAGATACGCCGAAGGAGGAACGTGGATTTTAAGCTTTTACGTATTTAAGTCATTAGACTGCGGCCATTCTGGGGTACGGTCTCAAAGGATTTTACTGTGGCCGAACGAATCGACCATAGTACTTGAAATTTTAGAACCTGGTACTTAGTCCATCGGTTATTCTATTGGCCTTTTTTGCCGAACCGCTAAGTTATGGGGACGTAAACACACCAGCATCGGTTGTCAAGAGATGTTGGTGGAGGGATACACACACAGACACTAATATACACAAACACACACACACACACACACACACACACACACACACACACACATATATGTATATATATATATATATATATATATATATATATATATATATATATATATATATATATATATATACATACATATATACGACGGACTTCTTTCAGTTTCCGTCAAGCAAATCCACTCTCGAGGCTTTGGTCGGCCCGAACCTATAGTAGAAGACACTTGGCCAAGGTGCCACGCAGTAGGAATGAACCCGAACCATGTGGTTGGTAAGCAAGCTACTTACCACACAACCACTCCTGCGCCTATATATATATATATATATATATATATATATATATATATATATATATATATATATATATATATATATATATATTAAGGGCGTAGGCTCGAAACGTAAAAGACTTTCTCACTTCCCAAGTGTTAAACTAATACATCTGTTTGTTGTTTACACACCCGTCTTCGTCTTTTTTTTTGTTGTAAATTGTCATTATATATATATATATATATATATACATATATATATATATATATATATATATATATATATATATATACCTGTAATTAAATGCGTGAAGCGTGCGCATATCTACATATTTGCATGAATGTAAAAATGTATGTATGTGCATATATGAAGGCATGTACATATACACATATTGTCATACCATAGGGATATATATCTATCTCATTATTTGCTGGAATTGTATAAATATGTGTGTGTATTTGTGTATCTTTTTCATCTATCTATCTATCTATCTATCTATCTATCTATCTATCTATCTGCTTATCAGTGTGTGTGGGTTGGTGCATGTAGTGTTACAGTAGATATGCTGCTGCATCCGGATTAAGAGTGAAATTAAACAAATATTTATAATAAAATGGATTAGTGAAACACTTAAAATCAGAATTAATTGGAAATGGTTTTCCTGGTGTTATCGTTGATGTTGTTGCTATTGTTGTTGTTGGTGTTTGTGTTATACCCATTGTTGATGCTGAGAACGACGTTGATAGTAACAACCATCATGATGTTGGTGATGGTGGTGGTGATTGTGTTGGTAGCCGTGGTGACGACGATCATCATCATTTATTATTATTATTGTGGTGCTGACGGTGTTGGTTTTGTGATGAAGTCCTTCACGATGATGATGATGATGATGCACTTGATGAGGAAGAGGAGAAGGAGGGTGAGGGAAGAGGGTGATGTTGTTGCTGTTGTTAGGATGGCGTAATGGCGAAATCCTTATGGAGTCGAACGGAATGCTTTGAGCTATCTCCCTGTTCTTTCTGTTTCTTTACTTTCTACTTCCACCGAATTTACCTTTGCCTTGCATCGTTGCGGGTTGCAAAAACAAGGCAACAGCCAAGTGCTGCAGTCGATATAATCGATTAACGTCCATCTCGTCCTCCTCGTCCTCCTCGTCCTCCTCCTCCCTCTCTTCCCCCCCTCTTCAGAAGGGGACAACTTCCAGGGAGATTAAATGCCGAATTCATATGTGTTCTAGTTTTCTTTGTATGGCCGCTTTCCCCTTAAATTTTCATTAGACCTCGTATACACAGGCATATCCCTTTGTTTCCCCCTGTTCGGAATTTTCTGACTCTGAGTTATCAGCGTTCCGATAAAGGGTGGGAGGGGGGGACTTAGAAATATAATTTAAGAAGGACAAAAAAACCATGAAGGGTAATATGTGACAGCCACAACTATTTAACCAACCACACGTTTCCACCATCACCACGGCTGAAACTACAAAAAAAAAATATATATATAATATATATATATATATATATATATATATATATATATATATATATATATATATATATTGAAAAGCTGAGAGATCACAAACGACAAGAACAGGAAACGCATGCAAAGTTATGGTGTGAATGGAAGAGGAAGCGGGAGAGGAAAAGAGTCTCGAAAGAAGAAGAGCAGAAGATGGGACTAAGGAAAAGAGTTTTGTGAAAGAGGATGGGAGAGGAATTTGGGTGAAGGGGATGTGGGAAAGAAACGAAAAGCAGAAGAGAGAAAGTGGTGAGAAGATAGAAGAGGAAATAAAAGAAGGAAAGAGAGTGGTAAGTGGAGACGGTAAGAAATGAGGAGGAGAAAGGGAGGGAGGGAGGGAGGGAGTTAAAGGTCAAGGGAAAAAAATACCCTTCGAACACCAGATGAACAATGATGTGTTCGATAATTGATTTCTGTTTACTACTTTCTCACCTTCTCTCAATTCACAGAAGGGAAATGTTGTTGTTGTTGTTGCTGTTGCTCCTGCAGTTGTTGTTGTTGTTGTTGTTAACTTTGTTTCTGTTGTTGTTGTTTCCGATGTCGTCGTCGGCGACGTTGTTATTGTTGCTGATGCCGTTGTCATTGTTGTTCTTTGTTTGTATTGCCGTTGTTGTTGTTGCTGCTTCTATTCTCGCCGTTGTTGTTGTTGGTGGTGGTG
>NC_142952.1:35705976-35718476 GCF_046866305.1 Octopus bimaculoides | reverse complement strand
CACATTTATAGCATCAGCATATTGCTTATATATATATATATATATATATATATATATGTGTGTATACCTATATATATAATAAAATATATATATGTATATACGAGTGCATGTGTGCTTGTATGTGCGTGGTTGTATGTGGATGTGGGTGAGTGCATGCGCATGCGTGAATTCATATTTTTCATATTCAAAATCCATTTACGTACAGATATTATGATGATACCACAAAGAGACATATTTTCTTTTCAAACACACACACACACACACACACACACACACACACACACACACACACACACATTCATGCATGCTTGGGCGCATATGTATATACTGAGATGTATTTATACATATGTTTATGCTTAGGAGTGTGTGTGTGTGTGTGTGTGTATAGCATACAGAAATAACTGCTATTGAAGTCATACAGAACTGTCTCTAGTACACGCCTCCTTCACACACACACACACACACACACACACACACACACACACTCATGTATATATATATATATACATATATACATTCGCAAAAAGTGCAACTGGTTTAAGATTTTGCGATAAAAATGCCAAATATTTGAGGCGTAACGTGAAAGTGAAGAACATCTGCAGAATGCCAATCTATCATGACAGTCTGAGATTAACAGTATATATTTGGGTGTGGGTGTGTGTGGGTGTTTGTGTGTGCATTGTTGGTTATTTACATTCAATATATGTGTATGCATTTATAGTTGTATATTTTCTAAGATCATTAACTATATATATTTATACACACATGTATATATATATATATATATATGTACGTTTGTATGTAAATATGTATATAAATACATGTATATCTGTATATGTGTATATATATATATGTATATATGTGTGTGTATATATATGTATATGTGTGTGTATATATATATGTGTAAATATATATGTGTATATCTATCTATCTATCTATCTATCTATCTATATATATATGTATGCTGACATTCAACGTGCTAAAACAAGAACAGTTTTTTTCTTGGTTTGGGTTTTAACTCCCATTTCTAGCGTGTTGGAAACCACTTAGTGGCTTTTCCCTTCGTGTATAACTTTTATACACACATGTATATACACAGGTATGAATTAATATTTAATTTTTACCTTATATATATAGATACACAATATATGTGTATGTTTGTCGAAGTATATGAAAATAGTCAGTTATTCTTTTGATTGTCTCTAAAATTTCGTATCCGATAGACATGAACAAGTTAAAGTGTCCCCTATTGTCTTAACTCCGTCCCCTTGTTATCGACAGTAAATATTTAAGGTGCTTGGTTATAGTCCCAGCTTTAATGTATTTCACTACTCAGAGTTTTCGGAGACTTTCATTCATGTTACTCACTGTAAATTCCAGAGTGCTGAAGAGCTATAAGCTAACCCACCCGCGCTCACGCACACACTCAGTTTCAGACATATATACATAGGCTCACACATACACACACACACACACACATGTACATGCACACAATCACACGCACACATACTTTTCTATTGTGAGAAGGATAGAAAGTGAGACATACAGAGAAGCTGAGAGACAGTTTCGTACCTGCCTGCTTTGCCTGCCTGCCTATCTACCTACATACATACCTTTCTACCGACCGACCCATATTTCTATCTATCTATCTATGTATCTAAATCTCTCTCTCTCTGTGTAACTGCATGTATATGTGTGACCGTGTGTTTCTGTGTCTGTGTTCTAGCGTATATGTTTATATGTTTGCATGTATGTGTGTGTGACTGTGCACATGTATGCGCATGTATTTGTCGGACAGTGAATAAAACAAGAACCAGCGGTTTCATCGAGAGGTAATCTGAATTGAAAAAGAAAAACAAACACAATTTGTTGATTTAATGTTTGTGTTTGAAATATATCAAGTTTTTGAAATCTAAGTACCCCTCCCCATACACACATATTCAAACACACACACAACTAGATACACACACACATTTCGAAAGTAATCACAAATCTTCACTATCTCTTTCTATCACTCAAACATAATCGCCCCAACTCACACACACGCACACACATACTCACGCATACATACACGCACACACATATGTATGCACTTATGCCCGCATCCACACCTGGATACATACATGAAGACATAGTCATAGTAACTTCCATAAACTATTTTTATGTTTTATATTCATTTAGCATTCATTGATGATTTACACAGTTCCATTCTCAACATTATGGAAGATGCTCGTTCCTAAGCACATCAAGGCACCTTGTATTGACCAGCTTTCTTCTTCACATTTAGAATGCTCTGTTCTTGAGTTAGTCGTATTATAATTGGTGACCCATGTTTGGTTTATTATAATACAAATGGTCAGTAATGTAATCTTATTGGTCTTTATATACTGGACGTATTAAAACAAAAGATCTGTATAGCTTACATAGGTTTCTACCAAAACAATGTTTTAGCAGTTTTTCATAACATTAACAGCTACACCATCGGTACCTTTAGAAATAATGGTGTGAACACATTGAATAGCCCGGATATAAAATTACTGTTGGTATCAATCTTACTAATCAAGAATTCTTGGGTGTTTCATTTACGCAGGCTCAAATACAAACCTTGTTATAAACTTAATGACACATTGATGCATATAAAAAATCACTGTTGCTATACATTATCGATTTTAGAACCCCAATTGATAACAGATGATAATGAGAAACTATAGTTACTTTGTTCTCATGTTAAGAAACCTTTCATAGCGTTACAAAAAAGCCGCTACAACAACAGGGTTTTATCTGATCATGGATTGACTGAGAATATTTCTTTAGTCCCCAGCACATTACCGGAATATTGCTGGAACAAACCCACCAACCGCATCTAATTCTCTCCACTTCGCTAAATTTTAAAGTTTGAACAGGATTTTGATAAGAAATTCTTGGTCCTTCTATATTAAAATTTTCCTCCAAATCGTAAGTATAGGAAGATTTTTTCGACAAAGTTGTCATTAAAATCAATAATAAATGTTCTTCCAAAATGCAAACACCTCCTGCAAGTGAGCCAAGCATGGATTGACAGTATGTTTATGCAAGAAAAATTAAAATTTCCCATTAGACCAGGCATTTGCGGTAGTATCGTTCGTGCAAGAAATTTTAGTTATCTCAACCATACAACATCGACCACAAGAGAATAAAGATTACTTAGGTATGGTTGAAACTAAATTGAAGCAAACGATGTACAATCACAACACTTCTTTCGGATACATCGACAAAATGACTCCTGTAACAATGGTATGTAATACGTGGGATCTGTGAGATCTTAATGCGGTTACCATATCAGATAGATGGTTGTCGAAAGATCCAGTTCGTACCATAACTTGGTAAGAAAATTTCAACTTTGAACAACGGAAGAAGAGCATAAGTTTGAAAAGATAAAACCATTGTTTAAACATCAGAGAGAATACTTTAATTGATATACACAGCCAGAAAAATTCATACTATTCATTGAAAAGTTCCAGGATACAACTGGTACTACACGTAACCAATGCACTGAGAAGCACTCGGCCTTTTTAAATCGAAACAGACACTCAGACTTCACACTTTGCACTAAACGTCTTTATCGTCATCATGAGAAGTAGTCTGAAGGGTAATACGACAGTATTACGGAGTTCTGACAAGATTAATTTTATGTACGATATGTCCCCCCCTCTCACTTTAAACACACACACACATGAGAGGTTCATCTTACTGTCAAGCACATTTTACTTACCTGAAAAATCGCACGGATGTGGCGAGGAACATTGCCACTGAATCATAACCTATGTATATATACGTATTTATATCTGTGTGTATATGTATGCCTCCATGTGTGTATGTATACATATATTCCGTATAATTCAGTTCTTTTGAATGCTAAATTAAATTTTGATAATCCGCGCCATATTGTTGTGGTTTTCACAGTAAAACAGCTCTTATTATTCATATTACATAATGATAGACAGTTTTGAAGAATTGTTGTGGACCACTTGCTTCCATTGTCTGTCGTAAACACACTCAACTTTTAATTGAGTTTCAAACAATGTTTTTTTTTCTTTTTATAAATAACAATAATAATAATAATAATAATAATAATAATAATAATAATACCATTAAGTGACGTAGTGAAGTGACACAAAACTATATAAACCGATGAGTGCGAATCAGCGTGGTACTTTCTCTGTATGTGTGTGAGAAAGGACACACACACGCGCACGTATGTATCCATAAACACACGTATATGTATATATAGAAATAGAAATGAACATACGTCTGTGTGTGTGTCTGTGTATAAGTGCGTACAAATATAGACATACTAACTATGGTAGATATATGCTTGCCACAAGAATGCAGATGAACTCATATACACGCGCCCTAACCGCCCCTTCTTATATAAAATGTGTATACATCTATGTATATATATATATATATATATATATATATATATATATGTATGTATTTCCTACTGACTATAGCTTATCGACCCATACATTATATAATTACATATACGTCTATCACACACACACACACGCATCTTACCCCCGCCTTCGCTAAAGGAGAGTTAATAATAATAATAATGATAATTATTATTATTATATGTATATACATGCATGTGTGTATGCGTGTGTGGGTATATATATATATATACATATATATAAAGATAGATGCGTGCTGAAACGAAAGAAAGTGGCACGCAATACAATTGGTAGGAGTCATATATTTATTTAAAACCAATTTGATTATCTCCGAAGCAAACCAAAGTTATGTAGACATACCTGTCTTGTCAGGCTCCTAGAAACCGAATGAAGCGGGTCCAAGATTTTGATATTGGGCTGATATTGGTTAACGTAAATCACATGCTGTTATCAATATAATAGCGATATCGATTACAATTCTGTACTCCAGTTTCTCGGACCCAGTGCTAGGACCAGAATGCTGGTGGCGACACTTCGTCTGAGAAGTGTGGTTAGATATGTCAGCAACATCAAATCGTTTCCCCATCTCATCAAACGCTTGGACAGTCGGGGAAACTGGCTACACATGACCCTGCTGGTGAAACAGCAAAAGTTTAGTGTACCCCTTCACGAAAGCCATCTTCATCCTGATATCCTATGGCAGCATACGATCTGCAGAGGGTTCGAATGGCCCGGCCTTCAGGTACACGGGTTGTTCGATCATTGGGGGATGGTGAGACAAATTTATTACACTCCAATCAATCAATTGCGTCTGTTCGATCAGATAGATGTCTGAATCAATCAATTGACCACGACATGCCAACAGACATTCGTCCAATGAACCTGAAGCAAAATATTTGATCAAAAACACACCTATACCACTCTATTAATAGCATTATCATTATTAACTTTAGAAAGCTTTATGGATATAATTATCATCGTATTTTCATTGCTATTATTGTTGTTCTTATTCTTGTTCTTGTTCTTGTTCTTAATACAAGCATCATTATTGGCATCGTTATTTTTTCCATTATTATCGTCATCGTCGTTGCTGTAGCGAAATAGCATCATCACCATCACCACCACTTATTATTATTATTATTATTATTATTATTGTTGTTATTATTATTATCATTATTATTATTATCATTATTATTATTATTATTATTGTTATTATTATTATTATTATTATTATTATTATTATTATCATTATTATTATTATTATTATTATTATTATTCATATTTCGAATCAATATCTTAGAAACTAATGTTTTATACATTTAGTCTTCTGGTTCGAAGAACAAGAAAATAAGCAAATGACAATATCAACCTCAACAACAACATCGGCAAAAACAGCACACATTTCCTTCCTTCCATCCATCCATCCATCCACACTTACATACATTTACACAAACACACACACACATACACGTTTAAATATTTGCTCATATTAACATACTAACACACATATAGACACTACATAGTTTTGGGTGGAGGGTGTATTGGGAGGTGGGGTGGCGTCTGAGTGGAATAAAACCGAAACCGTTGAAACAATGTAAACCTGTATTTATGTCCCAAAAATTTGCTTCTTCGATCGACTTCGATTAGCGCAGATTCGGGCTTTAGAAACGCAGTCATCGATAAGTGTTGGGTGCCGGCATTCGCCATTTGGCCTCTGGGAATCTAAGATGTGGAGATAATTGCAGAGAAGCTGCGCCACAACAAGTGGTTATGGAATCGTTAAAAGTCAAAACAACGAGAAGAAATCGATTTAAAAATGATGAACTAATGCCTTATTCACGAAAGCGTAGTCATACAGCTGCTGCTACTACTACTACTACTACTACTACTACTACTAATAATAATAATAATAATGACAATAATAGTAATAATTCTTTCTACCATAGGCACAAAGCCAGAAATTTGGAGAAGGGAGATAGTCGATTACATCGACCCCAGTACTCAACTGGTACTTATTTTATCAACCTCGAAAGGATGAAAAGTAAAGACCTTGGTGGAATAATAATAATAATAGCAATAATAATGATTTCATTTATTTGTCACAAGGGCGAAGATTGAGGGGGGGGGACAATACAAAGACAGACATAAAGCGTGGGGGGTTACATATAATGAAATGATAAAGTAAGTATACACGTATGCATGAAAAAGAAGGGTCATATGCATAGCGTACAAAGGCAAAAATAAAAAATGGCTGGGTGGACGATAGAGATGTAGCCCTCCTGACACAGGAAGGTGTTTTGAGATAATCGAGGAACCCCACTGTCCGAGATTTCCATGAAAACCTAGGAGCAAGTATCCTCTCCAATTCCTTCTCTCCGATTCACAGGTCTACGCTTAATGAAGTACCATCCACTCTTGCCATTTTCGCAACTTTCGCCCACCTTTCAATAAACTCACTCGAGGACAGCACTTGAAAGGGTCAACCTTGTCACATTCTTTGTCATGCTGAATCTCCCTCAGAACTACATTAAGAGTACATGTGTCTGTGGAGAACTCAGCCACATGCATGTTAATCTCACGAGCAGGCTGTTCCGTTGATCGGAACATTCAACTGGAGCACTCGTCGTCGTAACCGACGGAGTACCAGTGGCCAGTATACTATTGACGTCATAAGAATTTTATATACTGTCGAGATGCATTTGAATAATGTATCCCGAATGCTACATAAAGCTATAAATGACATATATATATATATATATATTACGGAGATGTACTTGCATAGCAAGTGACCTGATCTGAGATCGTGTGCTGGAACGAAGACAATTGCAGCGTGGAAGGTGTTTATAAGCCATAAAAGCCGTCAGATTCACTTCAACATTTAAATTTAATTTGTCAAAATATTTTCGTCGCTTTGAGACCGCGACCTGTTCACTGACAAAATTCTGTGCTGCATATATAAATAGTAAAGCGTTCGGTTTAAATAAGGAAGATTCTACCTGCTCATACAATATGCTCAAAATAGAACAAAAGAAAAAAAAAAAACAGTAACGGTGTTGCTCACAGACAATACTAACGGTGACCAGACATGGCAATGGACATTCTTCTTGGATTTGGTAAAGATGCATTTCATTAAAACGCCAGAAGGCATTGGCCCGACGTGGAAGCAGTTGAACGGTTGAAAAGAAGAATGAGAAGCAAAATATCAGACGAGCTGAATTATCGCCGCGAGGTTTTCGGCTCCCACAGATGCTCTCAATGTATAGCAGGCAATTATTGAGAAAAAATACTTTTTGTTATTAGAAATTCACTTCGTTCTTACATTATGCCGTATTTCTTTGTAATATAGAGTTTATTTGTTGACATTGTTCTTGTTGATGTTGCCGTTGCTGCTGTCTTTTGTATTTTCCCTACAGAAACTTTAAGTTATTCATTCAAAATTTGAAAAGAAAAATTAAATAAAGAATCGTTCATGAAAAAAAAAAAGGAAAAAAAAAATTGAAGGTAACATAAAAATCAATATTTAATTAGATTTTTCAGTGTTCGTTTAATATTTTCCGAAATGTAGTTTTAGGATAAATAATAAAATACTTCATAATAAACGAAACACATGAAGACGTAGATATTGGTAGCATTGTACGAATACTTATAAACACACACACACACATATATATATACACGCACACACACATACACTCAAAAACACACATATATATATATACAAACATATATACGTATATATACGTGTGTGTGTGTATGTGAGTGTCAACATGAATGTTTCCGTGCATCTTGATATATATATGTATATATGTGTGTATATATATATGTGTGTATATATATATATATATGTGTGTGTGTGTGTGTGTGTATTTAAGTGTGTGCGTATATATATATATATTTTTCTATATATATATATATATCAGTATTTATACATAAATATTATATAATATAGGTGCATGAGAGTGTATGTGTGCGTGTGTGCGTATGTCAACGTATGAATGTGCGCGTGTATATATGCGTTGGTATGTCACTGCAAGTGTTTATATAACCTGATGACATAGATTTATTAAATCAATTCAAATTCATTATCGGATCCTACTTCTCATCCGGGCATCAAAACACACACACACACACGCACGCTATTTCACACACTAAGGCATATCGTACATATATATATATGTCACTGTGTGTGGTCGTGTGTATGCATGTACGTATGCATGTACGTATGTATTCACGCACACAGAGAACGCGATGCGATAAATTCGACATAACCCGACAAAATGGTACTCCAGAATGGCCTGAAACCGATGCAAGAGCGAGGAGATCATGTATATTTTATACGAATATACATACATATGTAAATTAATATCTATTTACACGGAAAAATTAATAGAGATATATATAGACAGAGAGATAGAGAGAGACAGACAGACAGAGCTGACTGACTGGAACGATGACGTGCATATATAAAACAAACGTATATATATATATATATATATATATATATATATATATATATATATATATATATATATATATATGTATATATATATGTATATATACGCAGGCGCAGGAGTGAGATAGAGATAGACAGACAGATAGATAGATAGATAGATAGATAGAGAGGTAGAATGAAATAGCGTTAACCAAGGTAGATGTATAGCTTAATGGAGTCATTGCATTTAGAGTTTAGTCACTTAAAGGAGGGGCACAAGCTATGACCTTTAGCAAGCCCTCCCAATATGGTGAAAGGGAGCATTAGATAGACATAACTATTTGAATAGAATAAATAGCAGGGTTTTTCCTCTGCGTTGCACATCCCTTTCATGTTTTTTCTCAGCCTCTCACAATTTCTCTCTTTACAACTATCTCACATTGTGAATACACACGTTATTTGTATTCATAGAAATACATATATATACAAACACGTGTGTGTGTGTGTGTGAATGCGTGTGTGTGTGTACGTAATTTGAGAAGGGGCATTAAACGGACCTAGGAATCCTGAGATTTTCATTAATGTACATAACCAAGTGTGCATGTCCAGATTAGGCGCTTGTATGTATATATATACATACATATATATATATATATATATATATATATATATATATATATATATATATACACACACATATGCATACATTTGTATTTATACAGGCACCTATGAGCATAAATGCACATATAAACGTATGTAATTATGTATATATTTGGCAGATATGTGTACTTATATATATATATATATATATATATATACTTCTACGCATATAACTATGTCTATGTATATATGTATACTTACGTACATACATATGTATGTGTATATATATATATATATATATATATATATATATATATATAACCGATATGATTGCATATGTATCTAAACATGTATGTATATGTATATATCTATCGACGCACTAACATACACAGGCACACATATGCACACACACATACATGCATACACATATACAAAAATACATAAATATATACACATATGTATATGTATAAATATTTATACATATGTCTCCCTCTCTCTCTCTCTGTATATATATATATATATATGTATATACATGCACCGATGGGCAAGCTGTCATCACTTCTGACCACGGTGGCGATCTAAAGATTGAAAAACTTGCCACTTACGTTATATTTCCTTACAATATGATCCTTTAAACAATATACCTCACCATTCCTTCTCCCTCACACTTTCCCCACCATTGCTACACCCACCACCACCTCCATATCCATCCCATCCCCATTCATCGACCCCTCTTTACCACATTAACGCTGTTCCCTCGACATCGCTAATCCAGATACCCTCCTTCATCCCTGCCCTTTATATATAAATAGGAATACTAAAGCCCATAAATGGCGGCGATTCTGAATTATCTAAGATGGGAGTTTTTCGGCGAAAAACCATTTCAGTTCGAACCAGCGCCACAATAGTAATTTATGGCGCGCAACCAACCAAGAAATTTATACGGCACTTGTTCATGATTTAGCTCTCTTTCTCCAGTTCGGCCTCTCGTTTTCAATCGCCTCTCTTTGGTTTCATACGCTTCCTTTTGTTGATTTGATTTCGTCTTTGTTACCTATTTTCTTCATTCATATATATATATATATATATATATATATATAATGTATATGTGTGCGCGTGTGTCTATACATACGTACAAAAAATGTTTATATAGATATGTATATGTATATCCTTTATATATATATATATATATATATATATATATATATATATATATGTATATATATATATACACACTTATCGTTGCCTATTTCAGATAACACATATCTTCCCATAGCAATTGGCTCTAGCACTGGTCATTAGCTTTGGTCATTTTCGATATTTGGACATTCGGGTGCGTTCATGGTATTTATTGCAATTTCGGTCGTTTTTGAAGATCTCACCCTAGTGATAAGCTACAAAGTTGTTATTATGATTATTATTATTATTATTATTATTATTATTATCACGATTGTTGTATTTGTCATATAAAAGAATAAATGCTGTTTGTGTTCGTATATGTGATTGTATATATATATATATATATATATATATATATATATATATATATATATATATATTGCTATTACTGTTTCTTTGGTAGGGGTAGGTCTGCGTTCTTTTCTATATTTTTATGGGGTTTTTTTTGTTTGGTTTTGTTTCCTTACAGTTCCATCATTGGTCTGCTCAGTCAATGATGCAAAACCGTAGAACAGACACAAAGAATTGGCCAGTCACCATATTACAGAATATTACTTTCATTGCACATTCTTGAATAAATTACAAATACGTATTATAACGGTACATACACACACACACACACACACACGTTCGTAAGGAACCCTGTCAGCGTGTGTCTGTGTGATTAAAAATAAAAATAATACTAATAAATAACCTAAGGTAAATATATAAAAACGTAGTTTTAAAAAAACCCACAAAATCTAATACCATATAAAAAATGAAATCATCTTAATAATAATAATAATAATAATAATAATAATAATAATATCAATAATAACGATGATGATGATGATGATAATAATAATAATAAGGATGATAACAAAAATAATAGAGATAATAATAATAATAATAATAATAATAATAAGGATGATAACAAAAATAATAGAAATAATAATAATAATATTAATGATAATAAAAGTAATAGAAATGATGAGTGATAATAGTAATAATAATAATAATATTAATGGTGATATGAATAACAGCAGCGATGATATTTCCTTAATTTCTCTTAAGGGCAACGCAGCGACACACAGACACCCAAATTGCAATACAATCGAATAGTTCCGGTACAACGGAAATTTTCTACTCAACTGGAAATACACACACAGAATTGTGTGTGTGTGTGTGTGTGTGTGTGTGTGTGTGTGTGTGTGTGTGTGTGTGTGTGTGTTTTCTGTTGTGTTGGGTGTGTGGTGTGGCGTTCTGATTGGTCCACACCCTGTGTCTGGTCTCAGTTTCGATGGTCAAGCCATCAATGGCAATATCAATTTCTTTGTACTCATTCCATCATCTTCATATTGACCGTCAGATTTTGACCAGTCATGCGCAGTTAAGCTTTCGTCTGTACCTGCGTAGGGACGCGTATATGTTCACTCGATTGGTGTGTGTATTTGTACGTGTGTGTGTATGTGTGTGCGTGTGTATGTGTGTTTGCGTGCCTGCGATTGATCTTATGTCAGTGCATAAAAAATAGTTATTTTTTGTCTATGTTAGTTTAGCTCTACATACAATTAATTAGATATATCAGCGCAAATATATATATATATATATTTATTATATATATATATAAATATATATATATATATATATATATATATATATATATATATATATATATATATACAGAGAGAGATAGGCACAGTTAGCTAGATAGGTTGAGATAGATAGATAGATAGATTTTGGTATATAAGTATGGTATTCTGTGTATGTATGCGTCATTGTTTAGGTGTATATATATGCATGTATGTGTGTATGTATACGCGTATGCATGCATGTTTGTATTTATTCCCATGTATTGTATGTATTCGTGTGTACAT
>NC_142952.1:35695976-35698476 GCF_046866305.1 Octopus bimaculoides | reverse complement strand
AAAAAAACAAAAAAAAACTCACTCATAAAAACCTATTGGAGTGTCAGATTAATTGTTTTGTTTTTTGTTTTGATTTATCTTAATCCTTTTCATTGTTATTGAAGGAACCCGAATGCTCGTATGGCTGTGTTTTATGGGAATTTTTTGTAGCTGTACCATTCCGCTACAAATTTTCTTTATCCTCTTCGAAATTTGAATAAATTTTCTCTCTTTTAAGACATATGACGATGTATGTGCCATGTAGAAAGGAAAAGGACGAATTCATCTGACAACCTAATACATATAATTAGTCTGTTTCAGATATCAAATTTTGGTTATTTTTCAAGTCAAAATTGGAGCCTATCAAATATTTTAGCACTTTGAAATATCAAATTTTATCTTTTTACAGTTCAAATTTGATCCCTTTATATCATCAATATTTGATCAGTCTACTTACAAAATGTTAAATAATGTCCACGTTTTGAAATTCTAGTTTCACATGCCGCTTAGATCGTCAGTCATTAATCATTTCATGTCAGACGCTTTAAACCCCGTATATTATCAGGAAGAAATGGAATTCTTGACGCATGCTCAATACACCTTCTCCGAGTGTCCACTTAAGTTTAGGTGTCTTTTCTATTTTTTAAAGTTTTCGACAGACTTTACCATTCTGACACATTTTCCATCCCCTACTCACAACAGATATTAATAACGAGAGGCAAGCCTACCGTTGTTGTTGATTTTGTCGTGAAAGTTGGAGCATATGTTGTCAAAGTTTCCGCTGTTTTAGATGTCAAATTTGTAAATATTTCATGTTTCATCACTTCACATTTGAAATTTTAATCAAATCTTATCATTTCAGCTATCAAAGACTGACAGTTGTAACTGCCAATGTTTGGCCAGGTAGTCAATTTGTATGTCAATTTCTGGATATTTTATGTCAAAATAAACACACGCATGATAGTTTGACCAAACCAACTATAAACCATTGGTATTTCATGTCTCTTATACAGAATGAGTTCAGGGGTCGATTTCTTTGACTAAAAGGCGGTGCTCCAGCATGGCCACAGTCAAATGACTAAAACAAGTAAAAGAATAAAATAAATAGTATATATATATATATATATATATATATATATATATATATATATATATATATATATATATATATATATACTCGACGGGCTTCTTTCAGCTACCAAATTCACTCACAAAGCTTTGGTGGGCCCGATGCTATAGTAGAAGACTCTGCCCAATGCGGCACGCCGTGGGGGACTGAACCTGGTACCATATGCCTGGGAAGCAAAATTCTTACCATTCAGCAACGCCTGTGTCTATTTTACCAAAATAATATTTTTCTCCCATTTCCCCCTTTAAGAAAATATCCGTGTTTAAAATTCTTCGCTTTCTTTATGCTTTGCTCTTTTTCGTTTGGGGATTCTCCTCTTCTATGCATTGCTGTTGTTGAAACTCCTGATTATTTGAGTTCAATCTATGCAAAGGTTTTCCATTCTTTCGAGCTCGTTAAGACCAAAAAGTACCACGTTAATTACTGGGATCCATGATGTTAACTTATCTCCTCTCTTCAAATCTGTTGAACTTCAGCATAAACTAGAAACTACTACTACTACTACTACTACTGCTGCTGCTGTTGCCACTGCGATTGCTGCTGCTGCTGCAGCTGCTACAATTACTATGCTGAATGAAAAATCAATAAAAATCATGAACAAAAGATATGAACACAAACATACATATATATATATATATATATATATATACACACGCACACACACTCATACACACACACACATATATATATATATATATACATATATACGCACGCTCACGTATATGATAACAAACATAAGCACATTTATATATACATACATACACATTCACGTATACATATATAAATACATATATATACACATATACTCACACACACACTCACACACACATACACATATATATATATACACACGTATCTACACACGCATAAATCAAAACAAAGACAACACTTAAACAAAAACTAGTCGGTTCCTAAACGAAACAATACCAAAAGCCAACAATATGGTTCGTTTATATTCATAGATTTTAGACCATTATTGCCGAAGATACTTCACCTGACCATTTTCTGGTAAGGTGCCAGAGTTTGACAGGACAGGTTTCAGGGCGGGGGTTGGTGGGTGGCGAAGGCCCAATATTTCATTCTTTATTGCTTTTTTTCATTCATTTCATTATTATTATTATTATTATTATTATTATTATTATTTTGTAGATCTTGGTTTTACTTTGTTTTATTTATTTGTATATACGTATACTTCATTGTTTTGTTTTAGTTAGTTGTATATTACTTATTTGGTTCTTTTCTCCCCCCCCCTACTTCCGGTTGGAAAACGTCAGACTGCAGAGGACGCGGGAAGGGTTGTAAAAGGGTTCGGTTTTCGTGTTTTAGCGGAAGTGCGTGATCTTCATTGTGTGTATTGACGTGTGTATATATATATATATATATATAAATATG
>NC_142952.1:35680976-35690976 GCF_046866305.1 Octopus bimaculoides | reverse complement strand
TGTGTAAGTGAGATTTTGTATGTGTGTGTATTATTGTGTGTGTGTATGTATGAGAGAGAGAGATAGAGTGACAGAGAGGGAAAGAGAAAGGGAGAAAAATGAGAATGGGAGAATATTTGTTAATTTTGATGTCTATTTGTTTCTGATATGGATTTATTTGGTGTATATAATTGCCAGAATTTATATATGTATGTACACGTATATATTTATATAATATATATATATATATATATATATATATATATATATATATATATATATATAACACACACACATGAAGAATTGCATAAAAATATATGTATATAGAGGCAGACACAGAACTGTACGCATATAGTTTGCATTTTCTGAGTGAATGTGTTTGTGGTATGTGTGCAAATGTTTGTTTGAAAGCGTGTTAAAATCGTTAATGCGTATGACAAGTTCGAGTATTTGTAAGTCCGTATGTATAACAATGCGTATATATAAAGAGGAAAGGAGTAGCATATGGTTCTAAAGCGAGTTGTGATATCGGATATTGCCGTCAAGACAAACGCAAGCATGAGCGGTTGCATACGGGTGCAGATGTAAAATTTTTCTGTGTTTCTAGGTCTGTTATAGACATCAGGTCTAGCAGCCAAGCTGGAGCACCAAACACGGATCGATCTGGGTCAGTATCTGTACATTTTTAAGTGAATCTGATACACACACACACACACACACACACACACCCTTGCGTAGTATATATGTGAAGGGATGTATATGTATGTGTACATTTGTTGATGTGTGCACATGTATTTCATGTTTCACTATAAATGCATAATATTGTTCTGCCGTACGTATGTTTTTTCAGAATGAGGTCATTCCCATTGTATATCTTGGTGCGCCTATGTTAAGTGTAAATACATCGTAGACAAGTCTGTCCTGTAAAGAAATTTGCTTCACAACCACAATGCTTCAGGTTCAATCCCATTGCATGTCACCCAGGGCAACCGCTTTCTATTATAGCCCCCGGCTGACCAAAGCGTTGAAGTGGATTTGGTAGACAGAAACTGAAAGACCATCATTGCTTAAATAGATGGAGTCGCATGAAACGATCGTACTGCATTAACTTTGAATATCCTTGTTGCTTATTTTGATTTTATGTATATGTATATATATACACACAACTATATATATATATATATATATATATATATATATATATATATATATATATATACACACACACACATGACGGGCTTCTTTCAGTTTGCCTCTACCAAATCCACTCACAAGAATTTCGTCTACAGTAGAAGACACTTGCCCAAGATGTCATGCAGTGGGACTGAACCCTGAATCATTTGATTGGGAAGCAAGCTACTTACCACACACGCACACACACACACACGTCTATCTGTTTGTATGTTTATGCTTGAAAGTTTCAGGGCGTGACGGTCTCAGCTGTGACACCTTTGATCGTAAGTCCGGGTTGACCTGTGTGTAAACAACACCACCAACAACAACAACACTAACTTCACCTTCTACTGATATCCACCGCCAAATTAGGAAGGGGCGTTCTTTCTATGTTGCCCATCCTAAAACATGACAAGAGGGGAACGGTTTCATTTCATGTCAACATTGATAAAAGCGACCATAAAATATTTTGTTGCCGCAGTTGTTTTTTGTTGGAATGCGACAGGAGATAGAAAGTTTAAAATAACAGGGGAAAGAAGCCTTCCGTTTTATTACTATCATTTTTATTTTCTGTGACGCGGTGGGTTTGCAAGGGGTCTTATTTCGAAGGAACTAAGAAATAAACCGGGGGACAAATAAATAAATAAATAAATAAAGTTATAAAACGGGAGATTGAAGATACTTCTAGAATAACAACGGAAAAGCAGAGGAAATTGACGGGGGCGGGGAGGAGAGATTGCAACAATTAGTCCACAAAAAATGGCGCAGGGATGGGTGTGTGGTAAGAAACTTCTTTTCCAATTACATGGTTCTGAGTTCAGTTTCCACAGTGTGAGACTTTGAGCATCCGTCCTCTGATACACCCACGGGCCTATCAAAGCCTTGTGAGTGGATTTGATAGATGGAAGCTAAACGAAGCCCGTTGTATATATATATATATATATATATATATATATATATATATATATATATATATATTTACCAAATGATAAGATGACATAGAAAATTCTTTAACATTTCTTTAATAATTCGTTACAATTGTTTCTATACCAACTTTACTTCCAAAGTCAGTTTACGCAAACACTCGAAGTGAAAATTTACGTAACGTATGCAGTTTTAGACATCAGAGAGGCACTTCATCAGACTTACATCAATGGTGTGCTGTCATATTTTGAATCTTCCAGACCTTGCTTTTTGGCTTTTATATATATATATATATATATATATATATATATATGCTTGAAAAATTTAGTCAACAAGATGCTTGGAGATTTATTCTTTAATCGCTACAATTTCCCTGCATTACGAGATATAGTTGTTTTACCTTAGGTGATATGGAAGTATTGTCTTCGTAAGTTCACATTCTCTGCTTCAAGAACATCCTCTTATAATTTAAATTTAAATTTGGGTATAATAGAAATAAGTGAAACGGAGTTTAAGAAACGAGGTACTTTTTGAAAAGTCACCTTATGAGACACATTGCCGCCAATGATGCACCACAACAAAATGTAGACAATCTCACCCACGAGCGACCGATGCACGATGGGTCGAAACGATCGTAGTGATTAATAAAGTATTTCGTAAATTCCATTACTTTCTCTCATATTTTATGTATGTGTGTTTGTGTGTGTGTATGTGTCCCCCACCACAACTTGGCAACCGGTGTTGGTATGTATTTTACGTCCCTTTCAAATAGCAGTCTGGCAAAGGATACCGATAAAATGCGTGCCAGGCTTTAGAAATAAGTATTATGGTCTATTCATTCTTCAAGACGATGCCCCAGCATGGCCGCAGTTTGACTGAAACGAGAAAAAATAGATAAAACAAACACAGTGGTCACTCAAACAAAGACACCCAGAACGCGAACCTACAATCCAAACATTTAAGATATCTCCTTGTGTCTCATTACAAACGTTTTCCTTCCTCCTCTCGAAAAATTGCTCTTTTATTTATATTTTACTTAAGCTTTTTTTTATTATTTTTCTTCGTGTATTCTTTATTTTATTTATTTATTCATATTGTTTGTTTATTTTATTTTTCTCCTCAAATTTCCGATTTTTTTGGTGTAAATCTTTAGTTTTTACGTGTGTCAATGTGTATATAATATGTGGATGTTAACGAATATGTATATACTTGTGTGTGTGTGTGTATTTGTGTGTGCGTTTGTGCGTGTAGGTTTCAGCGGCGGGTAGCTGGTGTGGCTGGTACTTGACACTAGTTTTTTTGTAACGCAAGTTTTAATTGGTTGACTGAAGGTCAACATTGTAATGACCTCATAGGACTAAATTTTAATCTCTTATCATTCACACATTCACACACAAATTCACATTTTCGCACAAAAAAAAAGAAAACAAAAATACGTATGTGTCTGAGCATTCGTATAAAATATGCACAAACACGTGTTCTCAATATATATATATATATATATATATATATATATATATATATATATATATATATATATATATATATATATATATATATATATATATATATATATATATATATATATATATATATATATATATATATATATATATATATATATATATATAAAAAGAGTTGAACTGGCAGAATCATTACGATGTTGGGCGAAATTCTTGGTGGTATTTCGTCCGCCATCACATACTGAGTTCAAATTCCGCCGAGGTTAATTTTGCATTTCATCCTTTCAGGGTCGATAAATTAAGTGCCAGTAAAACACTTGGGCCGATGTAATCGACTAGTCCCCTTCCCCCAAAATGTGAGGCTTTGTGCCTATAACAGAAAGGATTATGTCTATATCTGTTTATTTCCTCGTGTTCCTTTCTGTTGAAGAGCTTAGGGTCGAAACGTAAAAGACTTTCTCACCTTCCCCAAGCGTCAAGCTAATACACCTTCATCGCCTATGAATACAGCAATGTCTACAGCTACACAAATAGCACCGCTTGCCCCCTATGCACGAAATATATCTGTGAACATCGTAGTTAGAAAACAAAACTATGAAAGCTTTATCTGATTATTGCGAGGATATAGCGTAAAAAGCACCAATAGGACTTCAACATAAATTGAAAGTAATCTTTAATTAAAAAGAATGGTTTCTGCCTGAAAAATCTCATGAATTTTGAATTTTTATTTAGAATATTTCCATTATGAAATAAAATGTCGTTTTTCTGCTTTTGTACTCAGTTTACAGAAACTGTTACATTGATTCTGATATTTTGTATCGTCCAAAATTTCAATATCCAATGGTAATATTGATATTTATTTGTCGATTTTTAAACAAAAAATATAAGACATCTCGTTTCTTCTCTTTTGATCGATGTTCCAACGATATAAATCTATTGATGTTTCTCAACTTAAACGGCAGCGTCGTTGGTTCAGTATGGTTCTTAATAACTCGTACATTAACAAGTGACAAATATTCTACAATAAAACTATGAAACTAGGGATGTGTTTTCCGGCAAAATCACTTTTATCATGGTTTGTAAAATTACATACTTGAACTGGATTTGAACTGGTTGAAGGCAAGAGATTCTCACAGCTGATGTTTGACAAAATATATAGCAAATCTGGATTTAATAGGATAGTTGTGATGAATGGAATTGGTCTCGACAATGCAAAAACACATTAACAAGGCGCTCCAGCATGGCCGCAGTCAAATGACTGAAACAATCAAAAGAAGAAAGGAATAAAAGAATAATTGTTTGGCAACTCTCCTATCAGTATCCATTGACATCAATCTCCCTCACAAATCCGCCCACAAGGCTTTGGTCACTGGGTTATATTAGAAGACACTGGCCCACTGTACTGCGAAATAGGACTGAACCAGAAACCATGTGGTTACAAGGTGAATTGCTCAACCTACGCATTCACGTTATATTAATTTATTTTGTTTCTTCTATTTTTTTTTCTTCATAATCTTTATCTAATTAACATGACACTATTCCCTAATTATTCAGTAAGGCCCTGGATGTCTGTATCTGGAAAGTAGAAAGCTAATAACATAATTAGATTGATAAAAGATACAAAGAGGGGAAAAATAATTAGGGGCGTGGTCAGTGAAATAAAAAGGGAGCGAGTTACGGCGAAAAACAAGTTGCTATTTTTTACACCAACCCCGAAAAGAAAATATTTGTGTGTGTGTATGCGAATGTGAATGCGCGTGTGTGTGTGTGTGTGTGTGAAAACACGATATAAAACGTGTGAGGAAATGACAGGAGACAGATAAATTACAAACTCAAAGGGATGGATTTATTGGTCTTATCTTTCAACAGAATTCTTTCTTTTTTTTTAAGGACCTAGAAAGCCCTTAATTGGGAAGGACGTGAACAAAGAGCAAAAGAAAACTATTTGCTGCACCCTAATGAATTAATAATACACAACCACACATACACACATACACACACACAGACACATTATCACTTCACCCGTTCCCCCTAACTTTTCTCTCTTTCTCTCTTTGTCGCTTATTCTATTTGTGACGGTTGACATCCCTCTTCCTCTCTCACTCCCATACTGTCGTTGTCTGCTTCTCATTCGCCCTTGCAGAGACACCCAACAGTAAACCCCCGAACACAACATATGTATTTATGTCTGTCTGTGTGTCTCTATGTCTGACTGTCTATATGTATGTATGTATGTATGTCTTTTTATTTAATCCTGAAAATATTTATGTAACGCACGCACTAATTAATTCTTTTACTCAAATGTGGATATTTACAGATGTAATAATGTGTGCGTGCGTGTATGTTTTTAGTGTATGTATGTGTGTATGTATGTATGTATATATATATATATATATATATATATATATATATATATATATATATGCATGTATTCTGTATTGTATATATGTGTGTTTGTTAGTGTCATTGTGTCATTCTATATATATATATATATATATATATATATATATATATATATATATGTGTGTGTTTGTGTATGTGTAAATTTTTCTTTTATTTTCTCTTGAAGAGTTTTTAGTCGAATATGTCGACCCCATGCACGATGGGGGGGGGGAGTAGGGCCTGATGGTTAGGGTATTGCACAAACGGTCGCGAGATCGGGGTTTCGATTTCCGGACTGGGTGGTGTGTTGAGTTCTTGAGCAAAGTACATCACGGGTCAAGCACGCTTGACCCGTGGTACACAGTGCACCAGTTCCGGCAACATCGGTTTGATGGAAGGTGTGAGCTAATGTACAGCTCATACATTTGATCACGATAAGCAAATCATTTGTGCCAGGTCGTTCAGCAAAACAGTCTTTCTCGGACTAACAGTGACAACCATCATATATTATGTGTGAATAGATAAATACATACACACGCACGCACACACATGTGTATGTATATATATATATATATATATATATATATATATATATATATATATATAGTTTTAGGGAAAAGAACCAAGTTTCATGAACTCATCGATGAAAATCCACTATCACATATAGAAAAATTAATAATTAAAAGCACAATATATGAGTATAATATAAAACAAAGTATATATCATAAGATGAATATAATAAAATGACTACACGTGTTTCATAACTAATTTTCAAATAGAAAGGAAATTTAAATCGATTAAAATCAATTAAAATTATCGAAAATAAATTCTATTAAAAAATAGAGCTAATCGTCATGTCTTAAATAGAACGATAATTACATTAAATAAATATATATATCAACCAACAATAAGTACCAAATGATTTTATATATATATATATATATATATATATATATATATATGTATATATATGTATATATATATATATATATATATATATATATATGTATATATATATATATATATATATATATATGTATATATATATATATATATATATATATATATATATATATATGTATATATATATATATATATATATATATATATATATATATATATATATATGTATATATATATATATATATATATGTATATATATATATATATATATATCACGAAGAAATGGAGGAAGATGCTTTATATAATATCAAAATGTATCATATATTCTACAGACATACAGATACACACACATAAACACATAATACATACATACACGCAAATATCATACATCTTAATATATTATATAACGCCTCTTCATCGCTCGGTTTTACATAACACATCCTTGTTTGTACCACCATCACCACCACCACCACCACCACCACCACCACCACCACCACCATCACACTCACCAAAACATGTTTTCCTAATACGTTTGCAACATGTTTTTGCTTGTATGAATGGACCTTCTCCAGTGGCAAGAAATACAACAAAGGAAATTATTATTATTATTATTATTATTATTATTATTATTATTACCATTATTATTATTGTTGTTGTTGTTGCTGTTATCATTGATGCTACATATTTCATGGAAGCCAATCCGTGTTCATTGTGGAACCGAAAGCGAACCTAAAATGGATTACAATGCTAAAATGGTAAATCAAAGAATATTCCTGCGACATTCTTGGATGGAATCGGATGTGACTTGTTTGACAGAAGGTTATAGATCTGGCGGAGAGCGGAATCCGCTTTGATGCGATTTGACATTCTTTCATAGCGGAGAGTCTGCTATATATAAGTCTGTTGGCAGAAAGGAGTGAAGCATTGGAGAGAGAGAGAGAGAGAGAGAGAGAGAGAGTGAGAGAGAGAGAGAGAGAGAGAGAGAGAGAGAGAGAGAGAGAGAAATGGGGAGGGAGGAAAAGGGGAGGGCAGAGAGAGAGAGGGGGGGAAGAAGAAATAGTTGGAGCAAAAGGAGAGATACATAGATGAGAAACACAATGGATACAAGAGATAAACGGAGACACAGAGAAGTAGAGGAGGAGGAAAGACTGGGAGAGAGAGAGGGAGGGAGAGAGAAAGGGAGAAAGTGAAGGGGAGAGGGGGAGTGAGAGAGAGAGAGAGAAATAATTGTAATAAAAGGAGAGATGCATCGATATCAAATAAAAGGGGTGCAAAAGATAAGTAGACAGACGGAGGGGTGGAGGAGAGAGAGAGAGAGAGAGAGAGAGAAAGAGAGAGAGAAAATGAGAAATATATAGTTGAAGTAAAATGAGAAATATACATGCAACGCAAGAAAGCAAGAGGGGGGCAACAGAGAGACAGAGAGAGGAAAGAGGGAGAGGTGGAGGAGAGAGAAGATTGGTGTTGATTTGAGAGGAGTTGACGGATAAAGAGAGACATACGCAGCGATGGAGAGAAAGAGAAATGGATGATAGATGTACGCTTGTGTGTTTGTGTCTGTTGTGTGTGTTTGCATGTTAACTGTGGACGCGTCCGTATGAATATGTCAGGATATATATATATATATATATATATATAAGTCTGTTGGCAGAAAGGAGTGAAGCATTGGAGAGAGAGAGAGAGAGAGAGAGGTGGGAAGAGATAGGAGAGATAGAGAAATGGGGAGGGAGGAAAAGGGGAGGGCAGAGAGAGAGAGAGAGGGGGAAGAAGAAATAGTTGGAGCAAAAGGAGAGATACATAGATGAGAAACACAATGGATGCAAGAGATAAACGGAGACACAGAGAAGTAGAGGAGGAGGAAAGACTGGGAGAGAGAGAGGGAGGGAGAGAGAAAGGGATATATATATATATATATATATATATGTATGTATAGATGTATGTATATGCTTTTGTTCATTTATAGGTTTCAGCCCAAAATCTGTGGCCATGCTGGGGCACTGTCGGTGTTATCACCTTTTCAATAACCATTCTTTTGTGATTAGCTTTTGGTGAAGCGGGGAGTTCAATATTGCAGACTCTTCCTTTGAGTCTCTTGCCATGATTTAGGTTCTTCTGAGAGTTTGGTCAGCAAAAGGTCAAGATGCTTCTTGAAAACGTCTAACCCTCTCCCCCCCCCGCTACTTTATGTAGATCTCTCAGATGTTTTGGCAAGATATTAAATAGCCGTGGGGCTTTTGAACGCCAAGGTATTGCAGTTGCATGGCCCTCACTCTAGACGAGATAGCCGGGACTTTTGGAAGTGTGCAGCACACACACACACACACACACACACACACACACACGCGCGTATAAAACAATATTCATGTATTTTCGTCATTGTGTCATTAATTCTTCAAGATGTAGACAATTGACCACCACCGCCGCCACCACCACCAGCATTTTTCCTGGCGTGCTAACGATTCTGTCAACGCGCCGCCTTAAAAAGTATGGAAGCCTCTCCGGCCGGGAATCGAAAATCGGACTCCGCGTGACAAGCGGGGATATTTACCACTATACTACCGAGGATCTCAGCGTCGTACCAATGAGCGTTTAGAGGACCTTCAAGCCTGATGGAAGGGAGGTAGGAAGTATTCTGAAATCGAGGAGCAGGTCCTAATGCCGCCAACGAGGCTAATGGCGGCCCTGGTAGCATATGAACTGGGGGTGCCGTGAAACGGGGGAGACGCATTGAAGCTACCAAGCAAGCGGATCACAGCGGGATTTCAATCCAGAAAACAAGAATAAGCCAGAACAGATACCACAAAGGCATCGAGGCCGAGGCTTTAGTTATCGACCCAGGAAATAATGCCACAAAAATTTGATCCCTGTAAGATCTGAACCCGGAACGGAAGAAACCGGAACATCTATCCCGTACTGCTTCGTCTGACAGCGAAGTTAGCGTTTATCAGTATAAACTGCTGCAGGTTCTTGTATCGCTGTTGTTGCTATAGTTTGGGTAAAGTTGTTTGTGTGCGTGTATACACACACACACACACACACACACACACACACACACACACACACACACACACACACACACACATATATATATATATATATAAACATATACATACACAAATATAATACACATACATGCACTGTATGTATGTGTTTATGTATATACTTAAGTATACATT
>NC_142952.1:35668476-35675976 GCF_046866305.1 Octopus bimaculoides | reverse complement strand
TGTTATGTGTGTGTGTGTGTGTGTGTGTGTGTGTGTGTATCCAGTCAGCAAATGATGTTGAAAAAATACTTAATTAGGAATATCAAACTTTGTTTACGTCATCTTTGACAAATTATTTGTTATATGGTAACGGGTGGGGGTGGTTCCGTCGCCGGCGGCAGCGGCGGCAGCGGCGGCAGCTGAGTTTGTAGGGAAGATGGTGGTTGCAGAGCTGGTGGTGGTAGTGACGGCAATAGTTGTGTATGTTTGGTATACTGTGGTGACGGCAGTTCTACGATGGTGGTGCGCTTCTGTTGGTAATAGTTATGATGATAATATCTTTTTTTTTCGTACAGTGTGGAGTGACAGTGGCAGCGACGGTGGCGGCGGTAGTAATAATCTTTGTTTGGCGGATGATTTAGTCGTATTCTCTGTGGTGCACCGTGATGTTATTTGTCATGGCGTTGTATACAGTGGAGTATTAAATGTGGTGTTGCCATGTGTGTAAGGTTGTATTTTGTGTGACTATGATGTGTGTGGTCGTATTGGTCGTATTGTGTGTGGACAATATACATAGGGCAAAAGCTCGCTCGATCTCGATTTTCAGTACGAATATACATTAACACAGGTCGAGGACAACTGGGCGCCAAACAATATATCGTAGCCTTTGAGTTTCAAAATCCTTCAGTGAGTAGTTTGTAGGATTGGAGTAGTTGCAGGTTTCGGACATGGAACAACATCTGTGAAGTTGCATTTTTCTTTATTTCTGTTGTATCATTTAAATTTGAAATCAGTTCTGTCTAGGCAGGTATGGCTTACCTTAACGTTGTGTGCATTAAAATGTTCATCGATAGACTCCGGAAGAAAAGAAACGGTTTCATAGAACATCTTTAGCAGAGACTCCCCTTACTCATCTGGAGCTCTCCTTCTAAGGGAAGCTGCATAGATTACCGAAGCCTGGCCATCAAGGAAATGTAATGCTTATTAAATTCACCTCAGATCCATACCTGTTATTACCTTAGAAATAATCATTTAACAAGGTCTGCCCATAGGCAAATTCACTGTGAGTTTAATTTGTCATGCACTACCACCAACGCTGCCTAACACTGGTAAAAACATGTAAAAGAAAGAAGCACACAAACAATAAATCATCCATCACCGCTCCATTAATGACTTCCCCACGTGGAACAGTAGTGGCAGGAGGCATACGTCTGATTCCATTGTTATCGAGCTGTAAGACTTTTTACTCGCATTGCGAGGTTGTCTGTTCTGTAACATGGGACCATAAACAAGGTCATTTGAGGTCGCTGAACTGTCAAGTTCAACACGTGACATCACTCAACAAATAGAAACCTTCCCCTCTTTACATCCGGAAGCTATATTTTTCTCTTTATTAATTGGATCCCAAAGGCTCTCAAAAGGTGGACATGCATATTTAAATTAATGAAACATGACGTAATGCAGGAATAAATAGACCTGTTGATACCCTCAAACACACACACACACACACACACACACACACACACACACACACACACACACACACATTCATATAGGTCACTGGATAGATAAATGATCATATCTGACAATGTCTATATAGATCAATGTATACATGTATGTATATATATGTATATAAAATGTAATCATACATACATATATGTATATATATTAATATATCTATATATATATAAATTTATATATATATATATATATATATATATATATATATATATATATATATATATATATACATATAGTTGTATGTATATATGCGTTTTACATATATGTATATAGATTTGCGTACATGTATATACATATAGACACACAAACATATATACATGCATACGCAAATAGATAAATATAATCTAAAGAAAAATAAGGTGTGTGTGTGTGTGTGTGTCTGTGTGTGTGTGTCTGTGTGTGTGTGTATGTGTGTGCGTATGTCTCCTATCTTTTATGAGAAATTATTCAGATTGTTTTCCTTATCGATTTCTCCAATCGTCTGGAACGTTCTTTGACCCATCCATTCAAATGTGACATAATTCGATAGTGTGTGTGTGTGTGTGTGTGTGTATGCGTGTATGTACGTATACTGTGTGATTAATGTTTGATGACGTGTGAGTGGTATGTATCACGTTTGGTGTCTATTTCTGTACATCTTCGTATGTGTGGTGTATACATTTCTGTATATTGTTGTTTGTGTGTATGTGTGCATAAAGATATATTTGTATATGTGTATGAGGTACGTGCATGTGTGTGGTTAGTAGGAGAGTGTATGTGTAACATGGGAGTGTTGGTACATATGTGATTTATGTATAAAAACGGGGGAGCCTGATGACTATCTCTCTCAAGTACGCATGGATTTATATCTATCTATCTATCTATCTATCTATTTATCTATCTGTGTGTCTGTCTGTCTTTATCTATATGTGTGTGTGTGCTCTTAAGGCTCATAATATACATATACACATACATATACCTACATACATACACACGCACACACACACACACACACACACATATATCAGTGTTGGTTTTTATATTCAGTTTACAATAAAAAAACAAACTTATATTAATCTGAATGGTTACTCCATCATACTTTAGTAGAGTACAAATTTACTATTCTGTAACAAGAATGGTATTGGCAGAGACTTCGAAGTTTCGGCCAGCTAAGCCATCATAGGACTATCCGGTGATGGCTTGTTAAAGAATAGTTAGTGTATATCCATCCATCCGTCCATCCATCGATCCATCCATTCATCTATATTTGTGTGTGTGTGTGCTTGTGTGTGTGTGTGCGTGCGTATATTTATCCTTTTAAACCACTCCACATCTATTGAAGCTCAGCTCAAAGCAATTATAGCCAAAAATTCTACAGAGAGATTTATTGTCAGGCACAAATTCCTGCTGTTAATTTCTTTCGTATTCTAGTGTAGAGAACTGTATCAAATATATATATCACATGGTTTCGTGGTGTATACACATGTCTAAAAAATAATCGCCTATGTACACGTGCACGTGTGTGTATGTATGTGTGTTTGTCTCTATCTATCTGTCTGTATTATACGTGTGTGTCTTTGTGTCTTTCTATGTCCTCGTCGCTTGACATCAGGTGTTGTTATGTTTACGTCCACATAACTTAGCAGTTCGGTAAAAGAGAACGATAGAATAAATACTAGGCACGAAAAGAGAAAAGAAAATCCTGGGATCGATTTCTTCTACAAAAACCCCGAAGGATTTTAGTTGAAGGCCCCAGCATGGCCGGAGTCAAATGAGTGAAACAAGTAAAAGTATAAAAGAATATATATTTATACACACACACACACACACACACACACACACACACACACACACACACACACACACACACACACACACACACACACACACAGAGCCGTCATTAAACCAACCCTCGTTCCTTGAATGTGCCTTCTCTTAACTTACTGTACCCTGAAACATATTATTAGTCCCAAGCATCGCAACTCTCCTATCGTATGATGTTTAATTGAATAAACGCTCGCTTTTACGTGGCCTCATAAAATAAAGTTGAAGTAATTATTAATTTATTGCTAATTAATGAATAATTATATTAAATATTTTAGAAGACAGCTGAACAGAAATAAATTTGTGAAAATTTGAAAACTGAAAACTGCTTTTAAACTTAGAGTTTATATATGTATGTACGTGCATGATTATGTATAGGTGTACATGTGTGTGTGTGTGTGTGTGTGTGTGTGTGTGTGTGTGTGTGTGTGTGTGTGTGTGTGTGTGTGTGTGTGTGTGTGCTTAAGGGTTCGTGGCTTAGTGATTAGTGTATCGTACTTGCGATCGGGAGGTTGTGATTTCGGTTCTCGGCCCGAGCGATGTGCTGTGTTCTTAACTATAACACTTTATCGGGTGTTGCTCTTCGAAGATTTCCATATCAGACGTTTCGGCCACGGTGTCCCTTTCCAGGCAATATCGGGTTGATGGAGGGAGCGAGCCCAGTACAAATAGTTGATCCCTGTAAACGAATCATCCGTGGAAATTGTCCAACAAAATATTGTGGAAAGCTCGTCTATCGTCTATGGCATGAGAGTTATATAAATAAGATCAAAAGCCTTTCACAGGCGATAAGCTCATAGGAAGGGCTTCCAGGATTCTATGGCGTAGATATATCGACAACCGGTGTTGGTGTGTTTACGTCACCGTAACTCAGCAGTTGGAAAACAGAACGATAGAATAAGTACCAGGCTTTAAGAAAGCCCTGAAGTCGATTTGTTCGACTAAAACCCATTCGAGGCGGTGCCCCAGTATGGCCGCAGTCAAATGACTGGAACAAGCAACAGAATAGAAGAATAAAAGGACAAAAGAATATATATATTCACATTCATTCATACACACACACACATATATATACACACACACACACTCATACACACATAAGTCTATCAATCGATATATATATTTATTTATTTATGTACACGCACACACACTTCGGACTCACTATCTACCATTCCTCGTAAATGCTTAATATGTACTCTACGAAAAAGTATTGAGTAATCCTTCGGTTGAATGTTAAATTGTTTTTATATAAAACTTGACGTGAAAACGAACATTACTATATATATGTGTGTGTACATATATGTATATATATATATGTACATATATAGACTATATGCATATATATATATAGATATATATATATATATATATATATATTGCGCGTATATATATATATAATTATGTATCTCACCACACGCTCGCTCATACACAAACGTATACTTACGTACATGTATATATTTTATGAGTTTGTGTTCTTGAAGTTACAGAGATCGTAAAAAGATATCGTTAACAAGTGGAATTTGATTGTTTTTGCCAAGATTTCACCCCCAGCGCCGTTCTATATATATATATATATATATATATATATATATATATATATATATATATATATACACACACGCACACGTATATATACATATACACGCACACACATATACGTATGTATATTGGTTTTGAGATTGACGTTATTGGCCAGTTGAAGAATTTACTTGAGAAAATATTGGAGTGGTCAGCTGATTGATTGACTCATCATAAAACTCGCAATGTAAACAATTATAACGATGTTGTGTTTGGTGGCTGTCGATGGCCATTGCAGATGCGGCAATACGATTATAAATACATATATGCATACATACACACACACTCATACATGTATGTGTTATATATATATACACATACGTACATGTGTGTGTTTATGAGTATAGGTAAGTATGTATGTATGATCTCGTTTACTCTTTAATATCTCTCGTCAACAGTAAAAGATTCAGTCTCCAGACCATAAACAAAGACCCTTCATTAAAATCTAGTATGGATATTTACGTGTGTATAAATGTATACGTGTCAGGATGTGATTACGTGCAGATGTGTATATGCATCTCTGTATCTGTGTATATATGCATGTATGCATGCACGTTGTGGTGTAAGTCTATACATACATGTATGCATAGATTGATAGATAGAAGGATAGATGGACAGACTGATATATGATTTTATGAATGAATGTGTATGTGTGTGTGAGTGTGTGTGTGTGTGTGTGTGTGTGTGTGTGTGTGTGTACGCGTCCCCTCTTTAATTGTTAGAATACTTTTGGGAGGCAGAGACCAGTTCCCAAAAGTGAAACAAAATCACATTTTAATTTAGAAAACCACAGCAATAATTTTCACGTATTAAACTTTCAGAAAGTTATGCATATTTCTACCGTTCTCCTTACAGATTCTATTTGTAAAGTTCGTAATTGCTTTTTCGTTCGTCCCGTTGTTTTCTCTGGAATTCCAGCTTTTCTTGACGTTTAGTAATATTGACAAATTCGCAAATAAACATGTCTTAATCCATGTAGGCATGTATGTACCTCCGTTTCTCAGTCTGTCTATCTGTTTGGCTGTGGGCATGCATATTTGTACCTACTTAGGTTCGTATGTATGCACATATGTTTTCTGTATGCATGTATGTATGTCATTATTCAGTTTTGTTTCAAGATTTCTCGTCAATGGAGAAAGAACCGGATTCTAACCTAAATTCAAGGTTTCTTCATTGGAATTTCAACATCAACAACAGGGTATTATGTATGTATGTATGTATGTATGTATGTATGTATGTATGTATGTATGTATGTATGCATTTATGTATGTATGTGCGTATGTGTGTATGTATGTGTGTATGTATGTATGTATGTATGTGCGTATGTGTGTATGTATGTATGTATGTATGTGTGTATGCACGTATGTATGTTTTTTTCATTTGGTGTTATTTGACTTCTTAAGAGATTTCAAGCCGGTCAGTAACGTATATATATCTTCATCTATATATTCTTTTATTCTTTTACTGGTTTTAGCCAGAGGCTGGGGCCATGCTACGCACGTCTACATAGCGCTGCTAGTTTGTTAAAATGTTAAGGAGTTTGCTTCGCAACAAGGAAGTCCCAGTTTCGATCTCCTTGTCAGGCAAATCTAATTTCTTTTAACTTCGGGCCAACCAAACCCTGAGTATGAATTTGACGCTCCGGAAATTGTACGGAAGCCCTGCTATATTGCCTTTGCTAGCTGTATTTTTGGCATAATTCAGGAACTTTACCCCGAATTCCTCTTTTTCTGGCACTGAATCCTTATTTCCTTTATTCTTTTTCTCTCACCAAATATTTCTCTGCTTCGCAGGTTTCCTTGAGAAAAATCTTCTGTGAATGTTTTGACTAATCTTTCTCACTTTTGACAGATTTCGAGTGAATTTCTTGTAATAGTAATATATTATCCTTTCGTCTATTCTCGTCTAATTCCGGAGTTTTTCATCGACACCATTAAATCCTGTTTCAGGTCCACCAATCTATATCCGAACGTTCTCTTCTTATTATATCCTATCTTTTTCTTATCTCATTTATCCAGTTTTGAAACTAAGAAATGTAATTATTTCTTAGATTGTATTTAAAAAAACACAAAAACACAAAAAGAAACGCTACATAGCAGATTATCTTCCGTTGCCAAACAAAGAATTTTGTTTTGTTTCCTAAATCAATTATGCCGTTTTAATTACTATTATTTTCCGAGGACTTCTTCATTAGATCTGAAGATACTGCTTACCAGTTGTGGAAAAAGTATATACATCTATTTTGCTGTGTCTGGGGAGGATCATAGTGCCTTAATATATAACACGCACACCGGTTCAATTTCCACTCGTTTATTTATTGATTGACTGATTTATTCCATTCTATAAAAAGCTTTTTCATCGCTGCGTTTTTGCATCCGTATCAATGGATTTTGACTGTCAAAATCTATAGATACAAATACAAAAACGCAACAGCGAAAAAGCCTTCTGGAATAAATAAATAATTGAGTGGAAATTGAACCAGTGAGTGTGTTACATTAACACACTATGACTCTCTCCAGACACAACAAAATTTGTTTCAACACACGAATTCACATAAGGAACCTTGAAAACCATATACAATATACATGTAACCAGGCGTATATTTTTCAAAATAATAGT
>NC_142952.1:35630976-35663476 GCF_046866305.1 Octopus bimaculoides | reverse complement strand
TGGGCACAGCGTTGTCTTTCAGTTTCCGTCTACCAAATCAATTGGGCGACGGTGTAATAGAAGACATTCTCTCAAGACGCCACTCAGTAGGACTGAAACCGGCACCAAGTGGTTTGGAAGAAAACTTCTTCCCACACAGCCACGCCGGCAAAAACTATTTTTCCATTCACTTGAAGATGACAAAAGATGTTAATTTATCCAAAGAGACAAAATCTTTAAGACACAGAACTAAGTACCATAGCGAAGTTTGCGATGAATTGGAAGTCTTTTGAATACGGATGCTTATGTTTAAAGCAGAGAAAACAAGACATTTGGAGAAAGAAAATAATTTCAATGTATATCATCACATCTTGTTGTTTGTGAATTCGAAGGAGATCTACGTCTATGAAACGTGATAGGGAGAAGAAATAATGCTGGAATGAATGGCGATTGTATTCAAGCGATGAGAAAACACAGATTTATATATGTAAGGGTCAGGTAAAGGGAAAGAGTTTGAGTTGAATATCTCTAGATTTACTCCTGAGTCAGGAGAGGAATTAATATAAATAGCGGCCATTTTGAATAACGCTTTTCAATCAAATGTTTGAGCGCGTGTGGATGCAAGGGAGGGAGGTTTGTTGCGCCTGTGTGGGTGTGTGTGTGTGTGTGTGTGTGTGTGTGTGTGTGAGTGTGTGCCTGTGTGTGTGTGTGTGTGTGTGTGTATAGGGTGGGTACTTTGTGTACATATATGTATGTACAACGGTATCACCAGTCATATACTGTTACACACACGCATACACACATATATGTGATCACATATATATATATATATATATATATATATATATATATATATGCATATATATATGTATATATATATGTGTGTGTATGTAGGTATGTGTATATATATGTATATATATATATGTGTATATAATATATACGCATAAATATGTAAATGCCTGTATATTTTAATATGTTGTCTTATATACTCTTGTGCTTAAATACAGCAATTTATACGTGCATCTACACATAACTACACACTTATATGCATATTTACACAGATGTACATACACACACATACACCATGCTTCTTATACACCCACACAGATACAACCATGGGCATATATATATATATATATATATATGTATATATGTATATATAATATATGTGTGTGGGTGTGTGTGTGTTCATGTCGGTGTGTTCATTATAAGAGCTGAGTTAATAATCAGCCTTTCTAATCCGGTCTTAAGATAATCCATTTACAAATCTTCAATATTCTCTGCAACGGAATGTATAAATCTTAGCTACATGTAAGGTTTCTTTACACCACATTGAACATACATGCACACTGGCGAACACATCTACAGGTGCGTGCAATATATATGTGTGTGTTTGTATTATACATACATACATACATACATACATACATACATACATACACAGACACACACAAATACACACACACGTGCACACACACACACACACGTGCACACACACATACACACTTATACATACACGCTAAAATACAGATATATACTTACTCAAATAAATACACATACAAAATACACACAAGTATATGTATCTATACACGTATATATAGACGCATACAAACTTGCTACCTCTGTGTGTGTGTGTGTGTGTGTGTGTGTGTGTGTATGAAGGTTATGGCTGTAAATATACAGCACATACGCATATTTATGAAATAATTTTATTCAGATATAGAAGACAAAATACATATACATGTGTACAAACAGAAAAACTCGCATGCCCCCCCCCCCACACACAAATTCACAAGCTCACACACAAACACACACACACACTCACATAGATGTTGTATACATAGTGAGTGTAGTTCTATTCATACTTGGTTTCACTATTGTATCAAATAACTTCGACACAGCCGCGTAGTCAGTTTTTCAGTCGACTTTCGTAGTTGTTTTGGAAGTAATACATCCAAGATGGCGACATGTCACATGATGTATGACGTCTCCAGTTCTTGTTAGTTTCCTCTGAAATAGAAAATAGGTAACAACAGTAGCAAGTGACTGTCTATGGACGATGGCGAGAGTGGCGATATGTCTTGCTGAAACCAGTAAGAATCGGTTTTAAAATATTAATCAAAAAATAATAAGAATAGCTAACCTTTCCTCAGCCAACTTCTTGGATCCTTGTATCAAACCTAAGCAACAGGCTTTTATAAACACATTCAGATTGGTCTAATCCTACTGAATGTAATTAATGAAATGCATGTAGCATAGAATTTAGGAAACAGAGAAGCTGTGTGTCCTCTGATGCAGCAACCTTTCGGAAAGACGAGTGCCAGCGCGGTTAGGCACTCGCCTGTACCCGCTCGAAACGTACAATGACATCTCACACGTAAACGAAACAAAGACTCATAAATCAACCCCACGTACGATCAGTTTAATTCTGTTTTCCAGTAAGATCCCACTTTTTTTTTTACATGCGGAGTGAGACGATTCTACGACAGAGCTCGAACAAGAGAGGAGTTAAAAGCAATTGCCATCACATTGAGTCCTGTCCCTTGCAACAACGCATAAGAACCTACGCCTGGCTTTTGGCTCTCTGGACTGGATGCCGGTCCATCGCAGGATTACTCATCCTTCCCAGTTAATTGGACTGGAACAACGAGAAATGGCGTATCTTCCTCAAGGACACAACCCATCGCCCAGTCCAGGAATCGAAACCACAGTCTTACGATCGGGAGTGCATCACTCTAACCACGTAACTGGTTCGAAAATCGATTAACCCTGTTTATCCTTCTTTTTTATTTCAATCTCCAGAGGAATAGGTATATTCACCCAGTTAGAATTTGTTCTATGTACGTTTACACATGAAGATCTACATATCCATGCATTAACACATATACATATGGCGGGGGCGGACCGCCTTATTGCGATGAGAGAGAACAGACATTGGTCTTGTGTTGCTAATACCAGACCATTTGTTTCTGTTTTTAGTCGACAATTTTTCCAGCTGATATTTGCTTTCATTCCTGCTTCCTTCCTTTCCGTCCAGCTGTTGGAGATTGACCATGGAGTGGGCTTTCTCTATATTTTCCTTCAATACATTTTGGAAATACAATTTTTGATTTTGTCTTTTGTTTCTTTTTTAACCTTTTCAATTGTTTTTCCTAATCCAAATTTGTGAGTTCAGTGTTGTTAGTTTCCGGTTTGTATTTTATAGTTTTCTTATTTATAAAGAACTGTTTTATTTTCCTTCATGTTTCCTTATTATATTTATTAGGTTCCCTTTCTTTGTCTCTTATGTTTTTTTTTCTTGTTCTATTACAGTTTTCTATTTATATCATGTCCCGCCCTCATTATAGGTATATTCTGTCTATATCGGCATTGGAATGGTAGCATAGGAATGCTGTCAATAATTTCCTGTTTTTCTTTCTAAGCTTTTCAATTCACTTAACATCTCGTGTGTTATACTGAAGCTGTAATTTACAACAAAAATGGCCAACATATATCTATTCTCTTATTACTAGAAATGAATTTACTTATTTATATTAAGTCTGGCGTTTCTGTAATACTCTTTCTTAATTTTATCAATCGTTTCTTTGTATTATATCTTATCTATTTCTTTTATTTGTAAATAGTTGTGTAGGTGCTACTGCTGAAAGAATTCTCCGATTTCGATGTCTATATCTAATTTACTATTATCAGTTCCAGTTGATTTATATTTTGTCTGTACCCTGGGGTAGAAAATCTAAGGTTTGTCGTCGAACATGTTTGTTTTGTTTTGTAAATATTCGTTTGTTTAAAAACATGACTTTTTCTTCATCGTCTGGCGAACACGTCGCCAAGAAGTTTGAATAAATCTTCGAATATTTTGTGAAGACGAATATGAATATAGAAAAACAAAACTGACCAGAAAGGAAAAATGAAAACTCTTAAAGCAGTAAACACAGACGTTGGCACTACGCAAACAAAAAGAAGACAATTTCACAAACGGCAAAGAACAATTGAGATGGCAACATAGACGGCAAGTATTTTGCCAATGTTGTTCACGAAGAAGTAATTCTGAACATGGGTCAGAAGAGGTGAGGTGTGGGCGGCGTGCGACACTGCAGCGCATTGCTGCATTCACAATTTGTCGATATGCTGCCAGGTCCTCCCGGAAGACCCGTCCAGCAGATTATCAGTCAGACCCCTTCTCTGCGAGATACCTCCTCATCTGCCGTGGTCATGTAGCATGTGGTCGACCAACACGAACCGACATCCCAGCTGGATCCTCAGCTCCAACTCAGAAAAATCTAGCAGCATGGCCAAAAAAAAAAAAAAAAAAAGAACTGAGCTGGTTCTCCCGAATCACACGAGTAGCAGGACGCATCGCAGTTTCTGAGTAGGGTCGTCTGTTGGATACGAAATCCAACGAACAACTCTGCTCAGAAACTGGGTCGACTCTCAGAATACGAATGCTGGAAGTGGAGTAATCAAGAACTCTCCGATCTCTTTCCCTAGCGATTGTATCGAGGAGGAAAGGTCACGTTGACAGTGTCACATCTTTGATTATCGATCCCTTTGATTATCAATCGAGATCAGTCATGCCCTTAATTCGTTTAGCGAGTGCCCTCTGGGGTGATTCACTTTTCGAGATGTTTTTTTTTTTTGCATGGGGAGACCATAAGGAGAAGCAGTATTCGAGGTGTGGCCGTACAAAGGAGGAGAAAAGTGGAATGATGACACCTTGTTCTCTGGACCGGAAGGTTCTTAAGATCCAGGAGCACATCTTAGGAGCTATATCGACCTTATTGTTGATGTGGGCATTCCAACTGAGATTGTTATCAAAAATTACAGCTAGGTCTCTGTGTGCATATATATATATATTTATTTATATATATACAGAAGTATATATATATATATTAACATATGTGTGTGTGAGTGTTAGTGTCTTGTTAATATATATATATATATATATATATATATATATATATATATATATATATATATATATATATATATATATATATATATAATTTAAATAACAAGGGTAAAAAATTGAGTATTAATTTAATTAATATCAATTTAAAAACCAGTGGCCTAGCATATTGAAAAATCTAAAGATTCAGAAAAATTATATTACATCCATATAAGAGGGATAAACACTAAGTGGACATCCATTAGGCTAGAAGAAGTCTTCTAGCATAATGTATGTCCACTTAGTGGTCATCCCTCTTGTATGTATGTATGTATGTATGTTCATAGGACACTCTTCCACACCGTTTCTGTGTAGGAAATCTGTTCCCGAATATTTAGTGACCCTGGGGTTATAGTTGGAGTCACTTGCCCGAGGTGTGGGATTGAACCCGAAGTCACGTAGTTGTGATGCGCAGTTCAGATGCGTGTGTGCGTCTGTGTTGGTGCACGTATACGTGAGTGTGTGTGTGTGCATCTGTGCCTATATTCTGAGTATTTGTGTATGTCAGTATGTATGTGTGTGAAGTGTGTGTGTGTACGTGTGAATATGTGTCTCAGTACATGTTTGTACGTGTGTGTGTGCATGTGTGTGTGTGCGTATGTGTGTGTGTGTGTGTGTGTGTGTGTGTGTGTGTGCGTGTTTGTGTGTAGCTTGTTTAGGCGCTGTGTCTGTGTGTGCGTGCCGACCAGCCAGAGTCGGTGCTTGGCAGGTGTAAGTGCGCTGTGTCTGTGTGTGCGTCTTCAGATCTTCACCACTCTCACTGTTTGCCCTTCTCTCCTCACTGCGGCTCCCCTGCCTCGCTGTGTCTGTGTGTGCGTTGAACACCGTCAGCTTTGTTTCGCCGTCAGATCTACCGTTCCGTTATGTACAACTCGGTTCCTTTGAAAGGTGTGTGTGTGTGTGTGTGTGCGTATCCAGAAGAAAAAAAACTTTATGTATATCTACGGCCGTATCTCTGTCTGACTGCCTGCCTGCCTGCTTCGCTATCTATCTATCTATCTATCTGTCTGACTGTCTGTCTGTCTATCTAAAGTTATCTGTCTATCTGTATATCTATCTGTCTGTCTATCTATCTAAAGTTATCTGTCTATCTATCTGCCTGTCTATCTGTCTGTCTGTCTGTCTATCTGTCTATCTATCTACTTGTCTGTCTATCTATCTATCTATCTGTCTGTCTGTCTATCTATCTGTCTGTCTGTATCGATATATATATAGTTATAGGGTCATACGATCCTAATAATTCCGGTACAAGAGGTTTGTCAGCTTCAAGGATGTACAGAGTCAGTATAGATGCCGAAAGGTGGACAACATACGACAAAGAAAGTTTGATAAACCATCAGACGTTACACACTTCGTTCCCCATTGAAATCAATGGAGATTTCAATTAACTGACTGTCGCTGCACCGTGTGTGTGTATTATGTGTGAATGTATGTATATGTATAAAAATGTTATATACATAACATATTAAATGTATACACACACACACACACACACATACACATATACATGTTTGTATACGAATGTAGATACAAACAGGCACACGTTTTAAAAGCTCAATGTTAAACTTAATCCTCGTCCTTAACTGAAAGCTTCGCTCACCCGCTGAAAGACAACTGGTCAGATATTCATTCACCGTCCAGACTCGCGTGTTTTCCTGACAAGCAAGGTGTGTGTTGTCCCCTTCATCAAGAGCAAAGCAAAGAGTAAACGATGGAGCTCAGAACATAGGCAGAGTATAACAAAATGAAGAGCAAAATAATGACGAGTAAAATAGATCTTTTTTGTAATTAAAGTCGTAAATTCCTTTTGAGCAAGTATGGCTTAGACGAATCGGCTGTAAAATAGCGTAAGGCGAACGTAAGCAGAGAATATGATGACGTGAATACAAGAATTAAGGCGTTCAGACTCAAAAGAGATATTTTCCTGCGTAAAGGATTAGAAAAGAATTCGATATACAAGCTGAAACAAGGTAAACGATATTACTGAGAACCGGGTGTGTACAGGGTGTTGATGAATTTAAATAACACGGGTGCAAATCTGCGTTCGACATTGAATTACTTGGCCAGATGGGTACATTCATAATTGTGCCTGCTTATATGCATCGGCGGTGGGCGTGGGGTAAGAAGCTTGCCTCCCAGCAACATAGTTCCGGGATCAGTCCCACTGCGTGGTGGAACCTTGGGCAAGTGTCTTCTGCTGTAGCCATGGACCGACCAAAGTCTTGTGAAGCGATTTGGAAGACGGAAACTGAAAGAAGCACGTATAATATAGACATATATATGTATGTATATATTCATATGTATATATATATATATATATATATATATATATATATATATATATATATATATATATATATATATATATATATATATATATATATATATGTATGTATTCATATGTATATGTATATATATGTATGTATTCATATGTATATGTATATATATGTATGTACATATTCATATGTATATATATATATATATATATATATATATATATATATATATATTATGTGCGTGTGTGTCCGTGTACGTAGATAAGTACATATGTGTGTGTATATTAATGTATGCATATATATATATATATATATATATAATGTATATGTATGAATATATATGTATACATATATGTGCATACACTAATATACAGGCGGTCATGTTTCACATGTTAACCCACAGCTATGTATGCACGGCTACATTATCTTATTTGCTTCTCAGCAATAATTTAACTGGGACCAATATGGTTGGATTAGAAGGGTGTTTAGCTGCTATTTTTAGCATATCTACCGGAGAGGGTCTGGACAATGTTGTTCGGAACATCTGTCAGTCCCTACAAATCTCTACATAACGAACAGTGAAGATATAGGTGGGTGCTTGGGTTTGTGTGTGTGCGCATAGTGTGTAGGTCTGTGTGCGGTGTGTGTGCATATGTGTGCTGTGTGTTTTATGTGTGTGTTTGTGTGTGTACTGTGTGTGCATATGTCTGTGTGTATGCGTATATGTGCTGTGCGTATGCAGTATTTTTGTGCGGTGTGTGTGCGTGTGTGTGCATGAGTGTGTGTGCGCATGAGTGTGTTGCGTGTAAATGTGAGCGTGTATGTGTGTAAGCGTGTGGGTATGTGCTCAGTGCTGTGCGTGTGTGCTATGCGAGCAAGTCTGTGTGTGCGTGCTGTGTTGCGTGTGTGTGTGAATGGGTGTGTTTGATTGCGTGTGTGTGTGTGTGTGTGCGCGAGAGAGAGTGTACGTGTGTATGTGTTTGTGTATGGTCGTGTTTGTGCGTGTGTGTGCATGGGTGTGTTTCTGTGTATTTGTGTGCGTGCGTGTGTTTCTCACTTTTAGTATTGGCAACTGAGTAAATATGTTTTGCTGAAGAGGTTAGATAAGAATGAAACACGAGCCAGGTGTCTTCCCTGTCGCCAGACTTTAGAGAAATATCACCTGAATCACCCTCATCACCTCTCCACTTCCATCTTATATATCTCTATAAAACTGGACGGGCATGGCTGGAAAGCTTTTCGTCGTAGATAGGCTCTTTTCAGGTTGGCTCGAAGCTAAAAAAAAAAAAAAGCAGTGATGAAATAAAATTGACATACGCCCGGGTACGAGTGCTCACCTTGATGGACCCTCATAAACACACACGCACACACACACGTGATTCACACACTCGCAATCATATACTCGCCCACACGCTTGGACACACTCACTCACGCACGCACACGCACACACACATACAGTGATATACGTAACTATACATGCTAACACGCACGCACACACACATTGTCATACACACACGTAACCAGACATATTTATACATAGTGATACACACGCAGGTGTCAGTCACACAAACACCTACACATACACACACATGCTGAAATAGGCATATACATATGCGCGCACACACACATAAATGCACGCATACTCACACACACACATACACACAACCACACACTCGCCCTATCTCCCGAACACACGCGCACCCCCAACACACACTCTAACACATAACCATACATGCTAACACGCACACACACACACACACACACACACACAAACACCACACACACACAAACACCACACACACACACATACTAAGATAGTTACATACATATGCGCACGCACACATACATAAACGAACGCATACTCACACACACACACGTACACACACTCTCACATTACAGCCTTTTCCTCTTTCTCACATTCCTCCGGATTACACTTCAATAGATTCAGTGAACCGTATCGATGTCGCAATCAGCACCGTGACCAAAAACCACCACCAACACCGCAACATAACTGCAACAGCTACCAACACTACGACACAACTCCGCAATCACCACTAACATTACTACATCCAACACCACCTTAATTGCTTCCACTAAGTTAACCTCGGCAAGATTTTATCTCAGAATATAGGCGCAGGAGTGGCTGTGTGGTAAGTAGTTTGCTTACCAACCGCATGGTTCCGGGTTCAGTCCTACTGTGTGACAACTTGGGCAAGTGTCTTCTACCATAACCTCGGGCCGACCAAAGCCTTGTGAGTGGATGTGGTAGACAGAAACTGAAAGAAACACGTCGTATATACCTGTATTTCAAGGGGCCAACCGTGTCACATTTCTGTATCACGCTGAATCTCCCTGAGAACTACGTTAAGGGTACACATGTCTGTGGAGTGCTCAGCCACTTGCACGTTAATTTCACGAGCAGGCTGTTCCGTTGATCGGATCAATTAGAACCCTCGTCGTCGTAACCGACGGAGTGCTCCTATATACATATATATATATATATATATGTATATATATATGTATATGTATATATGATGGGCTTCTTTCAGTTTCCGTCTACCAAATCCACTCATAAAGCTTTGGTCGGCCTGGGAGTATAGTAGAAGACACCTGCCCTAGTAGCCATGCAGTGGGACTGAACCTGGAACCGCGTGTTTGGAAAGCAAGCTTTTTATCACACAGTCACGCCAACGCCTATATTTTGAGTTTATATATATGTGTGTGTGTGTGTGTGTGTGTGTGTTCAATCAGGGTTGATCTGGGTGGGGTGGGGATTAAACAACGACATCACGATAAGAACATCATAGCTGTTACCACCACCACCACCACCACCACCACCACTATCACAACCACAAGCATCACCAACATCATTGTCAACGGCGCCGCCACCATCACAACCACCACCACCACCACCACTTGCAACAGGAAGACACTACAACATCAACAACAACTACTACTACTGCGGCTGCTGCTGCTGCTGTTGTTGAAGACACCTTTATGCGATCGCTCGACCTGCTAGAAATAGCAGAGAAATCTCCCTCACATACCATTCTGTTGGTATTGAAAAGCGAAAGCGCTTAGATAAGACTGTCCCAGGGGATTCCCAGAAAGAAAAAAAAACAAAGAAATAAGAAAGGATGGTCACGACTGGAATGCTTTTGATGATTGTTAGATAAGTCCGCTCGATTGTCACCGTCCCTTGGGTCAAAAAGACTGCAGCAAAACTACTACTACTACTACTACCACTACTACTAGTACCACTACCACTACCACTTTTACTACTACTACTACTACTACAGCGCGGTTAGACGGGAACAAAACTGGGAGGAAGGCGAACACAGCCGACAGAGGGAGAAGTAAAGGGACACACGGACACACATGTAGACACAGGTGTATATAGTCACACACGCATTCGCACACGCACGCATTCTCACACGCACGCATTCTCACACGCACGCGTATACCGGTAATGAGTTTAATATGATATAGAGAGAGGGGGAGAGAGAGGTGAGTGAGAGTGGGAGAGAGAGGGAGAGAGAGAGGTGAGGTGCACATGTGTGTGTGTGTGCGTGTGTGTGTGTGTGTGTGTGTGTCTGAGGAAAGAGGTTTCTGCTCTGCGCCGGTGAATATTGTACAGGTATAGTGATAGATGTCGATAGGGAGTTTGGTTAACCCGCACACGCTCACGGGCACGCACGCACGCTTGTGCGCGCACTCACACGTAATCGCAGACGCGCACATGCACATACACACACACACACATACTCGTACACGCTTATACACGTGTTTACGTGTGTGTGTGATTTTGTGATTGCATGATGTTAGTAGGAATTTATTTGTGTGTGTGTGTGTGTGTGCAGATAGCTACCGATAGGTAGATAGAGAAAGAAAGAAAAATAGACAGCTTGACTGATACATAGATATATATATATATATAAATATGTGTGTGTGTATATATATCTCATTAGCGCTGGATTGAGACCAACTGATACACACACACGCACATATATATATGCGTGCCACACACACGCACACATATATGTGTGTGTGTGTGTGTGTGTGTATTTAGATATAATCACATATGTATTCTCACACGCACGCGTATACCGGTAATCAGTTTAGTTTGATATGGGGAGAGAAAGAGAGAGAGAGAGAGAGGAGGGGTGCTCATGTCTGTGCGCATGTGTGTGTGTGTGTGTGTGTGTGTCTGTGTGTGTGTGTGTGTGTGAGGAAAAAGGTTTATGGAGAGATAGACGGATACATAGAGGTAGATAGATAAATAGATAGATAGAAAAGTAGGCAGGTAGAGCGGAGCGGAAGAAAATAAGAGCAAACGAGGTGAAAAGAAAGATCGATAGACAGATAGTAATAGAGAGAGTGGGGAAGGGAGTGATCGATAAGAGAAGAACGTAGAGAGAGAGAGAGAGAGATAGAGAGATAGAGAGAGAGAGAGAGAGAAAGAAAGAAAGAAACGGGGTAGAAAGAAGGGAAGAGTAGAAAGAATAAAAGCGGGAAGAGAGAAAAATGAAGCGTTTGATTTGTAAAGGGGAGAAGAGAGAGAGAGAGAGAGAGAGAGACGGTGAGAGCCAGAGGTGGTAGCAGTGAGAAAAAGTGATAAAGGTGAAAGTGGGAGCGAGAAGAGTAGGAAGAGGTAAAGAGAGAGAAAGACAAAAAAAAAAAAGAGAAGACAAAGATGTGACGAGAAAGAGAGAAATATAAAGAGATATTGAGTTCCAGGTGAGTCTTCATGGAGAAGTTCTACGATGCAAGACGTTCCAGTTTCGACCACCTCTACTCTTTCTACCTACCCACCTGTTCGGAACCCGGATCCAACGTCGTCTAATTTTTGAAGCCAGTAGGGTGAGATTAGGCTGTTATTTCTAGCCGGAGTGGTTCGCAACCCTTTTACCTACATGAGTTTTCCTTCAGATCTCTTTTAATATGCCTATCCGTGTGTGTGTGTTTGTGTGTGTGTGTGTGTGTGTGTGTGTGTGTGTGTGTGTGTGTGTGTGTGTGTGTATAACAACTGCAGTGTTTATAAGCTATTTAAGAACACACACACACATTTATTCTTTTATCTGCTTCAGTCATTTGATTTCGGCCATGCTGGAGCATCGCTTTTAGTCGATTTATTCTTTGTAAGCCTTGTACTTATTCTATCGGTCAATTTTGCCGAACTGCTAAGTTACGGGGACGTAAACACGCCAACATCAGTTGATGGAGAGACAGAGCCCCACCCCTATATATATATATATATATATATATATATATACGACGGGCTTCTTTCAGTTTCCGTCTACCAAATCCACTAACAAGGCTTTGGTCAGCGTGAGGCTTTAGTAGAAGACACTTGCCCATGAAATTTGGAATTTAGTTCATCTTCCCCCCCCCCAGTATTACATTTGCAGACCACTAGGGAAACTGGAAAGGGGTGGGCGATATTAGTTTGGCCTCTGTCCTTTGATCTGTCCAGTATGGGAAGCTTTAGCAGGAGCTTCCACTCTACACACCTGTCAGGGTCTTTGAAGCAGTGGAGGGAGATACCATACTGCAAGAAGGATTGGGTCCTTGTGGTCGAGGTTGTTTTCTAGAGATATGGGTTCACAAATTTTGGCACGAAAAACAATTTCCAGGGAGAGAAATCAATAATATCGACCCCAATGCTCAGCTGGTACTAATTTTATCGATCCCAAAACAATGAAAGGCAAAATCGACCTCGGCAGAATTTGAACTCAAAGCGTAAAAACGAATTATCGCCAATCATTTTGTCCGGCTTGCTGAATATTGTGCCAGTTCGCCACCTTACGTTTTGTTGTTGGCACTCCGTCGCTTCCGACGTCGAGGGTTCCAGCTGATCCTATCAATGGAACAGCCTGCTCGTGAAATTAACATGCAAGTGGCTGAGCACACCTTTACCCTTAACGTAGTTCTCGGGGATATTCAGCGTGACCCTTTGAATTACAGGCACAACAGAAACAGGAAGAAAGAGTGAGAGAAAGTTGTGGTGAAAGAGTACAGCAGGGTTCGCCACCATCCCCTGCCGGAGCCTCGTGGAGCTCTAGGTGTTTTTGCTCAATAAACACTCACAACGCCCGGTCTAGGAGTCGAAACCGCGATCCTATGACCACGAGTCCGCTGCCCTAACCACTGGGCCATTGCGCCTTGGCAGAATAAAGCCTAAAAACGGACGAATTATCGCTAATCATTTTGTCCGGCGTGCTGAATATTGTGCCAGTTCGCCACCTTACGTTTTATAGAAACATTAAATTGACTGGTATTTTATTATATCGAAGACCCTGGATCTCATTAGCGCTGGATTGAGACCGACTGATCCCTTGTGCAGAGCCTAACAACAGTGACCCTCTCTCTTCTGCATTCTTTCCTTACGAGTCTTTGAGATACAATAAACGGTGAATGGGCAGAACCTATTTCAAAATGCGGTTTTCTTGGCGGTCATACACTGCACCGCACCAAATCTCCACAACTGTCTTAAATATACGCAGAGGCGTAGATGTGTGGTAAGGGGTTTCCTTCCACCCACGTGGTCGGGGAGAGAGAAAAAGGGATCGGCTCTTCACATGGAGAGTTGAGCCGCCTCAAACCAAACAGTAAATGTAACTTTTTCTCGGGTGCAGTGAAGGGGGTTTCTGAGTGTATATAGCAATAAAATGAAGGTGTGTGTAAATATATGCGAGGGGGTGTTGAAAAGTTCATGGTTTTAAGGTTGTCGCGAAAGGCCTGGTTGAAGACACAACCTTCCGAGTTCTTTTAAAGGGGTTAGAAAAACTGAAGGACCGCTGCGATAAGTGTGTGAATCTGAGAGGGGAATATGGTGAATAAAAAATCCTAACTGATTCTCCTTCATTTTATTTTAACCTGTTTCGAGTAGGATGCACATCGCGTCGCCCAGCTTAACACCACCCTATCCACTGCACCACTTCACCCCCTTTGCCCTCCCGAAAATCTGAGAATTCCATTTGTTGCTACTGTTAATAGATTTATAGTGCAATTCAAAAACCAAGGAAAAGAATCAAGAGATTCTCGTCCCGGCCGACCTGGGCCCTCAGAAAAGAAGCTTCACTGTTTGAAGAGAATTGTGGAAAATGAACCCCATTCGAAGACTTCTGACATTGCAAAACAGCTAGACGTTATTCCAAGAACGTGTGTTACATATCTGCGTAAGCTTGGGTATTATGGACGAGCAGCTAAAAGAAAACCTCTCATTCAACTAATTAATATCAAATAAAAGATTTTGAAAATTAAAGGTGTCTATTTACTACCTGCATGTCTGTGTATATATGCATACACACACAAACATACACACTGACACATTGACACCTGCACCTCACCCATACCTTATATATAAGAACCCTACCTAAAATACGTTACCTGACTAACCTGTGACACCTTCTTTTCTCGTTACAGTCATTCCATCGTCCATTAAACTCGGTGCCATCCCATCCATCTGGATTACAACCCCTTCTAATTGTTCCTACCGCGGCAAACGGAAACCTGCCCTCCTTTTGACGATACAGGTAGGTAACATTCCTCTGATTTTTGTCCTTCTTCAATGACAGGGCCTTTTTCACCTTTATCGTTTCTTTCAAAAGACAATTCTGTTCATTTTTACTTTTCATTTATTCCAAGTTTAAATAACCATTTTGTTTCGGAGAAGTCTCTTCAGTGCTACTTCCTTTCCTGTTTGTAACTCTTACTACTCCCCTTGGAGACAAAACCATATTGAAAATTATCGTTAATAAACTTCGAGAAGAAAAACAGAAATTGTGTATGAAACATCCTGTTGATTTGTCGCGGGTATTGAAGAAGACGTGCCACCGTTTCCAAAGTTGTTTGTTCATAAAATAATCCAAAAACAAATAATTTATATTCAGAAAAAAAAAAACTTGTTCAAAACTCCAGATATTCTCAAAGACTTCCATAACGCTTCCGTCGCGACCAAAGAATAATAATAGCAACCATGCGAAGAACTAGAGCCGTCACTTGCAGCTATGTTTTAGTCGCGTGTCCCCGGCTCCCCTTCATTGTTTTATTAGCGTCACGAGCAGACACACACACCTTCTCATCTCCTCCAGGGTGTGTATAGGGGACAGACATTGGTTGCCTCTTTTCCTTTTTATCGGTTTCTAAACTATGAAAGACAAGCTTAGATATTTCGTCTGTCTTTACGTTCTGGGGTAAAATTCCGCTAAATTCGACTTTGCCTTTCGCCCTTTCGGGAATCGATAAATTAAGTACCAGTTGCATGAAGGGGTTGATCTAATTGACTGCCTCACCTCCCAAAAAATTTCGGGCCTTGTGCCTAGAGTAGAAAAAAAAAAAAAAAGACGAAGTTTGACCTCGTGACGATTTGAACTCAGAACATTTAAAAAAATAAAAAGCTAGAAATAAATCAAGCAAACGCTAAAAAGCAACTAGAAACACCGTCTCGGCTTCCCGCCTTAACTGAGGTGGAACATTCATGTTATGGCAGCGACAGAGTTCGAAGTACAGTAGAACCTCGAAGTACGAGTTTTACCATTGTACAAGTAATTTGCTGTACGAGCCGAGCCTCGTGTGAATTTTTTTATTTTGGAGTACAAACGGAATTCTGCAATACGAGCACAGAAATCGTCGCCATCTTTAAGGTAATTCAGTTATTAAAACCAGTTTCTTTTGCATTCTCTTGTATTTTAATCGTCATTTAACATGTTATTATACCTTTTCTGTTTTCAAACGCATGAATAATTATTTTTCAGTGGCTTTGGCGGGGACTGGAACAGATTTAATTATATTTTAGTTAATTTCAATGGGGAAAATTGATTTGTTCAAGGAGTAAATCGTAAGACGAGCTCAGTCATGGAACGAATGAAACTTTTACTGCGAGGTATCACTCTAATTTTATTTATTGGCTTCCAAAATATGAAAGGCAAAGTTGATCTCAGCTGGATTTGAACTCAGAGCGTAAAGAACCATAGCAGAAATCCCACTCTAACGGCTCTGCCAATTCCCTACTCATAAAACTAGCAAATGTAAGCACAAGTTCAGTATCTTCTGCTCTCGCCTCGGACAGACCAATTCCTTATCAGGAAATTTGGTAGACGTAAACTGCATGGAAGCCCGCCGCGCGTGTGTGTGCATGTTTGCTCCATCCATCCCGCTTGACAACCGGTGTTGCTTTGTTTACTTCACAGTAACTTAGCGATTTGGCCAAAAATATTGAAGAATAAGAAACCCCCAAAAGTAATGGAGGTGATTTATTCAACTGGACTCTTTAAGCGATTGCTCCAGCATGAGTGTAGTCCAATAACTTAAGCAAGTGAAAGGTAAGATGTATAAGCGCGAGCGAGCGCACACACATTTTTGAACATAGACTTTATATAAACTTTAACGTACTTTATGCACACAATGTATACATGCCCATACTACAGGCAGGCTTCTGCATAGTTTCCCCTCAGCCGATTTCAGTGACAAGACTTCAGTCTCGCGACTACAATTGTAGAAAGCCATTAGTACAAAATATGGCTGTGAAGCGAACCTGTAGTGCACTCAACCCTGTCTGTGTCTATAGGAATATAATTTCGATTTGTAATGTATATCAGTAGGAAAAATTGACACGGTTGTCTTTATTTCGGCTTTAGGAGACCCGACTATATTACAGGTATTTTAGCTTACTCTTTTACTTGTTTCAGTCATTTGACTGCGGCCATGCTGGAGCACCACCTTTATATTCGAGCAAATCGACCCCCATGACTTTTTTTTTGTAAGCCTAGTACTTATTCTATCGGTCTCTGTTGCCGAACCGCTAAGTTACGGGGACGTAAACACACCAGCCTCGGTTGTCAAGTTTATTAACTATTTTTTTCTACTTACACAAGAAGGAGGAAAAAAAATAAAAAAGAAAAACTGTATAATTCTCTGTTCGGTGTGAAGGAGGCTGTGTGCGGGATTTGAACTCGGAACGTTAAAGGGGAAAAAAGTCATAAAAGTAAGGAGGGGGAAGAGTGGTATATAATGCACTGTTTTACTGTCTGCCGTTTCCACTGAACTTCCTTAGCCTCCATTAAGTAACTTGACAGAGGTACACACATAACAGTCACACACACAAATAGTATGAGCAGGCGGGCAAACATATACACAACTAAACGTATATGCATTCGTACGAGGATAGGCACACACACGCGTACATGCACAGACAAGCACATGCACGCACACACAGTACCGAGTATACATATACAAAGCAGACCTGATCACACACATACATACACACACGAGGAAGCATACATAAGTCTTTCTCAAGCATACATTCACACGCCGTCACCGACGCACACGCACGCACACAGTCGAAGTGACACACACACACGTTCACGCATAATCCGACATCAATACAAAAGCATTTAAACAGACACACACGGAGAGAGAAACGTACACACAGACACAGGGACATACAGACAGCTCTGTGTGTATGTATATGTGTGTGTATATATATATATATATATATGAGAAAGATAAAACGACAGCTAGATATAGAGGTAAAGCTAGATAACTAGACTGACACACACACACATACATATATATATATACACACATACTGGGAGAGAGGGATATATATATATATATATATATATATATATATATGGAGAGAGAGAGAGAGAGAGAGAAACAAACAAAAATGTAAAGCGGCAAACAGTGACAGAGGGATATATATATATATAAATATGTGAGAGAGAGACGGAGTGACAGAAAGCAAGACCGACAGATAGATAAATGGATATATAAGGGGAGATACTCACACACATACACACAAATATAGCGGGAAAGAAAGAGAGAGGCAGATGAAGAGATAAATATACATATAGAGAGAGGGATAGGTAGAGAAAGCTAGACCGACAGGCAGCGATAGAAAGACAGAGAGAGAGAGGGGGAGGAGGGTGTCTAATGCTGAAGCAAGTCAGTTTCTGCTGTGCCACCACCAAAGCCAGTCTCTGGCATTCTGGAGTTCTTCACAGACACTGTTGGTTGGGGTTCGTTTACCGACTGTTTTGACACCGACTTACACTCATATACACACACATACACACGCACACACACACACACGCATACACACATATATACACACATGTATCTATATACGCATAGACATTTAAATATTGCGGTAGATAGGCATACATAATAACGTAGATATATACACATACTGTACATAGAAAAACAAACGGATTATATATACAGATATATATATAAACATATATACAAATACCGCGTATGTATATAGATATACGCACGGCTCTGTACAATAACAAACACTATTCACAATAACAGCCTCTCTCTCTCTATATATATATATATACATGTATGTATATACATACATATATATATACACATGCAAACACACATACATAGCAATTATATGACCATATAAACAGAACGCACGCACACATACACGCAAGTATACACATGCACACACGTACATAAACCAACATTTATATATATATATATATATATATATACACATACATTTATATGAACACACACGTTCATATAAACACACACACTAGAGTACACACGCCGTGTTTGTTGTTGTAGTGGTTTTATGCGCGTACACACACGTATGCATACACCACACACACACACCACACACGTTAACAACAACAGCAACACCTGAGTGTCACCTGCACCTCGTTAATTGACGGCTTCACACTCACACACACACACGTATAGATATACACATATATATACACACAAACATACACATGTATATACGCGTCACAACATCTATACCCACGGATCCTATTGTCATGGGGACGCCCGACGCTGCTGTCCTTGTTTCACTTCGGAGCCGCCGGAAATTTAGCTGGTCATCACCACTGTTATCATCATCATCATCATCATCGTTATTATCATCATCTTCATCATTGTCATCGTCTTCGTCGTCAGCATCACCATCATCATCATCATCATTAGTCTCATCAACACCAGCGTCGACGTTGTCCGCGTCGTCGCCCTTAAACATGCATTATCAATATAAAAACAACAGCAAAAACAACCACCACCACCACCACGACAACAACAACCACAATAACAAACGCCAAATTTCTCAACACAAAACCCAATATGACTGCAAGCAACAACAACAACAACATCAACAACAACAACAACAACAACAAACACAACCTCACCAACACCAAAGTTACCACTGTCAAGGCTTCTACCCAAACTGGAGGAAATACCCGCTTACTTTAAACGGTTGGAGACAGCTGGGGTGGTTACCTACCACCTGGTTATTATTATTATTACTGTTCTCATTAAGCACACCTGTATTTATTACACCTTGTACCGCAATGGACCTACTCGATAAGGTACAAACAAAGGAGAATCTCCAAGAGGTAGGAATCTAATTCTTTGATTTATAAACAAATTCTCAACACAACTTTAAATGTTGTTATTAATTTTTTTAATGGTTTACCTGAAATCAAAGAAGGAGAGGTTGTTGTTTATGATTCCATGTTTTAGGGGCTTCGTAATTTGGATGGGTGGAGGCCTGAGGTTGGACCCTCACCTGAGTGCTTCCAAGAGAGTAAACTCGCCGCTTGATGCCAGCACCAAAGGCCAGGAAGTTCTCGGCGTTAACCCGAACATTAAAAGTACGAAGTCCTTACTTTGTGTTATTTAAACTGGGTTGGTGTCCCGTTTAAATGTACCGACTAAAAAGAACTCAATTAATATAAGCATATAAACCTATAAAAATACCAGTAAACTACTGGGCGTTTATAATTGTCGCCTTCCAACCACTTGTACCTGTGATGATAATCAATATTTTTTGTGTTTTCACACACTTTTATTGATTGTTCGATGTAAACAGAGAACCTGTGTGCGTGTGTGCGCGCTCATGTACAGTTTGTGTGATTCGGTGGCTGTGTATGTACCTGTGTGTTTATATACATGTGTATATGTGTTGATGTACATGTGTATATGTGTTGATGTGTATGTATGTGTATACGAGTGTGTATCTATATACGAGTATGTACGTGCTTGTGTGTGCATACGTGAGTGCTTGTGCGTATATACGCGGCTTGTTTATATATACGTATATTCGTGTATGAATGTATGTATGTATGCATGTATTGTTGAACGTGTGTATATCTCTATATAAACGTGGATCTGGACAGGTGTGTATATGCATATAGATAGCTGTGTGTGTGTGTGTGTGTGTGTGTGTGTGTGTGTGTGTGTGTGTTCATAGTATTTCAATTTTTTGGTACAAAACTATACATAAACGAACTTAAGTGTGTGTGTATATATGCGTGTGTGTGTGTATATATATGTATGGATATACACACGTGTGTGTATATATATATATATATATATATGTATGCACATACATACATACATACATACACAGATGTACGATTAAAATATTCCATAATGCAGCCTCGCAGACAAGTGTAAAAAGCCACATGTATATAGTGGGAGCCGCTTAATATAATCACTAATATTATCAGTTACTGTCCTTAAAGTCAGTGACTCCCAGACTATTTAAATAATGATCAACCGGTTATTATCATTATTACTATTATTAGAAGCCGGTAAAAGTTGTCGAGGTTTCGTTCTAAAGTGATCACATTAAGCGGCTTTCATTGTTTTCAAACTGTCCTATCAAACGGTTGACGAGATCAGATCAAGCAAAACCGGTATTAGGTTGTTTCTATACCTTGTGTGTGTGTGTGTGTATATATGTGTGTATGTATGTATGTATGTATGTATGTATATATATATATATATATATATGTATATATGTGTGTACTTAGTAAATTTCAACTCCAACCATCCGGTTTATGTAGAGTAAGTTTGAACCGATTAGTATAGTCGATACCAGTGATTCCCTGCGGGTATTTACTTTGTGTTTGAGAAGCATAAATAATAACAATCCTTTCTGCTGGAGGAACAAAGCCTGAAATTTTATGTGGAGCTCGCTAGTCGATTACACCGACCCCAGCATTTCACTGGTACTTAATTTATCGACCCCGTAAGAATGAAAGGCGAGGGTGGAATTTGAACTCAGAACGTAGCGACCGGCGAAGTACTGCTAAGCATTTCGTCCAGCGTGTTAACGGTTCTGCCACCTCGCCGCCTTCAATAATAATAATAATAATAATAATAATAATCTTTTCTTCTCTAGGCGCAAGGCCCGAAGATTTTGGGGAGGATGGGGCCAGTCGATTGGATCGACCCCAGTACGCAACGAGTACTTAATTTATCGACCCCGAAAGGATGAAAGGCAAAGTCGACCTCGGCGGAATTTGAACCCAGAACATAAAGACAGGAGAAAGAAATACCGCTAAGCATTTTGCCCGGCGTGCTAACGATTCTGCCAGCTCACAGCCTTTAATAATAGTAATAATAATAATAATTTCAGATTTTAGCACAAGGCCAGCAACTTTGAGTGAAGTGAATTGGTTGGTTACATCGGCCCCAGTGTTTTGAACTCGGAACGTAATGAATCAGAAAAAATAGCCGCCGGACAGTTTGTTCGACGCGCTAACTATTCTGCCATTTTTAAATAGTTTCAAATTTGGGCATAAGGTTAGCAATTTTAAAGGAGGGGATTAGTTGAGTACACCGGCCCCAGCATTTGTTTGGTACTTTATCGATCTGAAAGGATAAAAGACGAAGTCGACCTCAGCAGAATTTGAACTCAGAACGAATGCGGCCAAGTAAATATACTTGCGACGATCAACCGATTCCGCCAGCTCACTGCCAGGAAATGGTTTCTTGTTTAAGCAGATTTTAGGGGGAGGGGGGTTTCATCGATGCCATAGGCCCCCAGTACTTCACTGGTACTTTATGTGATCGACTTTGAAAGGTGAATTTGGTTGTGTTAGAGTCGAACGAAATCCCGCTAAAGCACATTGTCCGACGATCAAACGAGTCTACCAGCTTAATTATTGGAAGATACAATACACACATACACTTGTGTGTGTATATATGTGTGTATATATATATATATAATGTATTTTATATTGTGGTATATAATTAAGTTTATTTTTCAATTCATTACAACTCCAAGTTCATCTCCTTTGCTCGCCACCCCCCACACACACGCACAAACCATTTCCTGTTCTTCAGGTAATGAATCAAATGGAAGCCTTCCTGCTAAATGCTAAATGATTTTAACATTTAACAGGAAAACCTGGATTTAATTCATTGCTTGATGATCCGGAAACGGCGAAACTTTTTGTTGGGAGGCGACCGAAAAATAATGCTGCAATTAAATTCATACATACATCTAACCACTTATATATATATATATATATATATATATATAGTGTGTGATGCTGATGTATTGAAAACTTGGGAAAGAGAACTTAGCACTAAATGCCATCAGAAAATTTTAGAACGTAGTTCATTAGTTTTGTCCATCAACGGTTAAAAGTTCAATCCTGGCTGGGGGCGCTGTTTGACTTTCATCTTTTCGTGATAATAGTCACTTTGGTGGCTGGTAGTGTTGATATTGTTCTTGGTGATGGTGGTGGTGGGGTTTGGATTTTCCTGGATCATTAGTATCCAACAAGTATTATAACAGAACATATTTGGGCGAGACCATTAACGGATTCGTTAAACGTGTTAGACAAACTACCTTTGCACGATTTCTAGCTACGGTCCTTTATGAGTTCAAATCCCGCTGAAATCAAAATTATCTTTTATTTTTGTCAGTGACGATGTAATTGAATAATTCCTTACCTATCACACTTTAAAGACCCGTGCTCATTTTAGATATTAATATTTCTTTAAAATCTTTACAGCCCATTCCGTTGTGAGTTCAAATATTGCCGAGGTCAACACTCCCGTTCTGGTGTTTATATAAATAAAGCACCTTTCGCCTACTCGGGTCAAAATATACTGGACGAAGATCCAAATGCAGGTTCTGTACTTTCTATTCTGCTCATATTGTGCTTTTGACGCGAAAGTGTTTGGAAATACCTACACCCGTATATAACTATGTAGACCGATAGAATGACATCTGGAAGCGGGCACAGATACGTGAGGGGGTGACCAATGTTGAGGCTGTGGTGGTTCTCTTGATGGGCCTTGGACGGCGACTCTCTTCTTAAACCTTTTGAAATATATGTATTTAGTATATATATGTGTAGTATATATATATATATATATATATATATATATGTGCTTGTTTTTCATTTCCTTCGCTATGTATTTCCACCCCATCGACACTTCATGTAACCTGTTCCTAAAATCTCCCCCTGCTGCAATGAAAGCCGATTATTCAAAATTGTTAGAGGGGCAGACAAGTTGTGGCACAGGGCCAGAAATTTCGGAGGAGAAGATCAAATCGATTACATTGACCCCCCCCCCCCCCGTACTTCACTGGTACTTATTTTGTCGCTCCCGAAAGTGTGAAAGACAAATTCCACCTTGGCGAAATTTGAACTTAGAACGTAAAACCGGACGAAATATCGATAAGCATTTTGCCCGGTGTGCTAACGATTCTGCCAGCTTGCAGCCTTCGACTGCTTAAATACTGGGTTCGAATCCTGCCATTGTCAACGTTCTTTTTCATCCCTCTTTCATTTAGAGTCAAATAAATCAGGTACCAGTCATGTCCTGGGTTCGATGTAATTGATATACCCATTTTCTTTCAAGAACTGCTGGCCTTGTGCCAAAAATCAGAAACCATTCTGTCAACCGGCAGACTTGTTAGAGAGTCGAAGAAAACGCCATTGATAATTTCTTTCGGTTTTCTGCGTTCCGTGTTCAAATCTCGCCGAGGTCCACTTCACCTTACACCACCTCGAGGCCGATTAAATAAAGTACTAGTTATGCAGTGGTGGTGGCAGTGGCGGGCGATCTAATTGACTACTCTTTTCTCCACAAGGTCCAGGCCCTCTACCTAAATTTTAGAAAACCTCGTGATTATTATTATTGCAGTGAGCTGGCAGAGTCGTTAGCACGCCTGGCGAAATGCTTAGTGGTATTTCGTCCGTCTTTACGTTCTGAGTTCAAATTCCGCCGAGGTCGACTTTGCCTTTCACTCTTTCGAGGTCGATAAAATAAGTACCAGTTAAACACTGGGGTTGATGTAATCGACTATCACCCTCCCCACTAATTCCAGGCCTTGTGCCTATAGTAGAAAGGATTATTATTATTATTATTATTATTATTATTACTATTATTATTATTATTAGGTGGTATTTACATTCATGTCTTGACATTCTGATTTTAAACCCTCTCTGGGGTCAATATTACCTTTCATCCTTCCAGGATCGATAAAATACCGATTCTATATCGGGATCCCGGTGACCGACCGTTTCCGAAACTTTTGGTCTTCTCCTTATGTTAAAAATCAGTAAAGGCTACGGATTGAAAGAATCGTTTGACCGATTACGAGTTCGTGAGTTCAATACCAAAGCTAGACGATGCTTTGTTTCATGTGAGAACCTTCATCTCATGTGGTTCCACTCAACTCCGTTGTAGAGGTATGCCTCCCAGACTTTTAGCTCCTCCAAATCTTGCGATATAAGACATCATCGGTCCTTAGTGGCACACTGGTCCAATCATTGCCCTGCAAATATTTTCCCTTTCTTTAAAACGTAGTACGGAGTGCAATTTGGGGTGATAGGGCTGCTATTTCTAGTAGGCTGACTAATCACATACAGGCTACCTTTTTCCTTAGCTCGTTAAACCGGCCTTGTGGCCTTGTGCTTATCTTAGATATCGTTATTGGATATAATAACCAGTAGAGCGCCGGACGAAATACCTTTGCGCTGTTGCGTTTCTTTAATATCTTGATTTTGAATACTGCAGAGTGGGGATTGGTACAATAAGATACCAGCAATATACTGGGGGGTATAATGATTAATATACATATAATGTTTCGTCAAAGTTTGTGTATCCGTGTGCGCAAATTAGCAATCGTGATCACTGCAGAAAGAAAACAGACGTGATGGGCACAACTGGAAGCCTTGTTGATCAACAATTTATAGGAAGTTAATTTTTATTTACTTTTCTTTCTCTAACGATTCTCATTCTGTGTTCGAATCGCACTCCCGTCAGGTTTTTAGTTTTATCCTCTAAAGATTCGAGGGAAATAAATACCAACTACATGCTGGGGAAGGCGAACGATTAAATCGATGAAATCCATTCCAAAAGTGTGTGGTCTTATGATGCCTCTCTAAAGAATTCATTATCACCGAGATCACTGAATCGGCAGAGCATCGAGCGAAAAAATGCCTGGAAGTAGTCAATTACGATTCACTACATTTTGAGTTCGAATTTCTGCTGAGGTTAACTTCGGCTTTCATCTTGAAGGAATCGATAAAACAAAGCACCAGACGTCTGTTTAGTCAATATAATCGAAGCCTTCCTCTCATTGCCATACTAAATCGTTGGCCTTGTGCCTATGTAGGAAAGAATTATTATTTTTGAATTACTACGGTTCTTTACGTTCTGAGTTAAAATCTCACCCAAGTTATCTTTATCATTCGTTTGGGATCGATTGAAATAAAGTACCTAGCAAGTATTGAGATCGATTTAACCCACCATTTTCTCCCCGCAAATTCCTGGTAACTGACTTTCTGCCTATCTTAATAGTGAGGTGACAGAATCGATGGACGTGCGGCGAACAAACTAGAAGAAAACCCCATCACCGGTCCGGATGGTGGGAGGGCGGTACCAGCAATATACTAATATCGAAAGGTGGCGAGCTGGCAAAAACATTAGCACACCGGGCGAAATGCTTAGCGGTATTTCGCCTGTTTTTACGTTCTGAGTTCAAATTCCGCCGAGGTCGACTTTGCCTTTCATCCTTTCGGGGTCGTTAAATTAAGTACGGGTTGCCTATTGGGATCGATCTAATCGACTGGCCCCCGCCCCAAAAAATTCGGGCCTTGTGCCTAGAAGAGAAAAAATATACTGATATCGATTTTTATCGATCACACCCTACATCATCATCATCACCAACCCCTGACGGTTACCGGTTCTAGTCGTGGGACTCATAAATCCTGTTACTCAGTATCCATGACATACAACTGAACGAGATCATAACACTTCCCATGGACGGGACGCTAGTCCATCGTGGGGCTTTTACTCAATTACGGCTGAGAGGTGCAATGAAGTATTTCGCTCGAAGACAAAACGCACTACTCGGTCCGCGGACCGAAACTGCGACCTTATCAGTGCAACACTGTAACCACTAGGTCTTCATTCTAAATGTTGTTGTTAGTGGTGGTGGTGGTAGTAGTATTAGTCTGATAGAATTCAGACTACGAACGTCGCAGTAACTGGATCGAATCGATCAAACGGCAATTTAAATTCAAAGACAATCTCATATACAGTAATCCTTCGCCATATCACTGTTCACCTGGCGATTCCTCCGTTGTGTTGTTTTGCATTTATGACAAAATAAATATATACAAATTATAAGAATAATAAAAAAAAAATGCAGTACTGTTTGTACTTCACGGATTTTCACCTATTGCGGGGGCTTTTGGAACATAACACCTGCGATAGTCGAGGGTTTACTATATTGTTGTCATGTTTTCTCACGTTCGATTCCGGGTGGGGATAACAAGTCAATACTGCGCCCACCTTTTCGAAAATTGGCGAAAGAAATAAATGAAGGTTTATTCCAACGAAAGTTACGACCAATTGTTGATGTTTCACCTTCGGATCCAGTAGACTTTATCAAATAGCTTTCCAATTATGACTATCCCGTAGATTCATAACTCATAGTGTGACTAGAATTACGAGTTCCTCCCTATTTGAAAATACAAAAGTTAGAAACTTTAGCTGCTGTTTCTAGCAACTGATGTGTTCCCGCATACACTGGATCTTGTGTGTGTACGTGTGCTTATACATACTAAATAACGGTTTAATCATATACAAAATGTACAACTATTAAGTAACTGTGTGTGTGTGACTTAAGTCAAGCCTCGTACACACACACACATATATTCGAGAAAATATATGTATAATTATATACATACTAAATAACAATGTATTTATGCAAATTAAAATACTGTATGTATATGTATTCATTTAATAATCGTACACACACACACACACACACACACACACACAATATCGGTGCTGAATATCTATGCGTGTGCATACCAGAATTTTTAAAATCTAAATATTTATATGTAAAAATATAATGAATATGTGTATACATGCAAATTATATATATATATATATATATATATATATATATATAATCTTGTTTCACTCATTAAACTGTGGCCATTCTGTGTATGTACGTGTATATATATATATATATATATATATATATATATATACATACACATACATACACATATATATCTGTATATATAATACATATCATGGATGTATATATTTGTATGTGTATTTGTTGTATATATTATATATATATATATAATATTTGTATATACACTATATATATATCTATCCGTTATATTGTTATTAAACCATGTTAATCCTCAATGATTAAATGAGATCCATTTGTGACCACCCCCAACTGTCCCAAACACATCCAGCACTTTATAATCTATAGAGCTCATAGTTTATGAAACATAATTTGAGGGAGAATTATTTAGTTTTTCTAGATTGTTTCTAGTTGTATAAACAGCAATGGCACCTAGCAGTAATACACGTGGGTTCATTTATTGAAAGCTATCTAATCAGTTGAGTTTTTTTTTGTTTTTTTTTTGTAAGGTCTGTCAAGGAATGTGTAGGGTCCCAAGAATTATGGCGTATGTGGTGAAAGATCAGCGAAGAAATTAGGGTAGGGTTTCTGTATGGAACTCTATTAGATTTCCTTGAACGACCGAAACAAATTCAGTAACGTACGTCTCAGAAACGTCTGTATATATTTCAGACAAATATGTGTAATGTGTACACACTCACACACATATATATATAAAATCACATTTAATAGACACTATTAGAAAAGAGCTAACAGTTTCACACTTTAAGATATATTAAATTCATTGATTTATATAACATGCCCTGTGTGTATATATATATATATATATATATACCATGATGTGATTACATCTATATTACAATATGTACTTATATATATCATAAATATTTGCACACACACACATATGTATTGCATATCTAAGTGTAGGCTTACACACACACACACACACACACACACACACTCAAATGTGTGTGTGTGAAGGAGGGGGGTCACTGTCCTATTAAACATCGGTAATATATTGGGGGTAGGGGCAATGACCAGAGCTGTGAATACACCGCTGCGGGTGCATATTATTCGACAGTATAACATGCGTTCTAGGGCATAATATCAGAATTAACTATCGTCGGATGCATTCGAACATTCTCTCTTTATCTCTCTCTCTCTCTTTCTCTCTCTCTCTCTCTCTCTCTCTCTCTCTCTCTCTCTTTGTCGCTCTTTTGATTCGAGTCAAACTATTGTTTGATCGAAACATATATTCATTGATATGCTGATTGATTGATTTATCGATTCGCTACAATTGCTTTTATAGTGAGCATTAGTGAAGAGAATTGTCAAGTTATGAACTCGTTCACGCATACACACACACACACACACAGACGTGTATATATATGTATATATATATATATATATATATATATATATATATATATATATATATATGCATGCGGGAGCGATATTGTCACATACAGATATTATGTGTACGTCACCAAATCTTCTTATGCGATTATATATACATAATATATATATATATATATACGCGCATACACTCCTCTGTGTGTGTGTTTATACGCACACAAGCTCGTAGAAATCACTTATTAATCACTCGGTCATTCTAGCGTGTGTGTGTTTTTGTATATGTGTGCATATGTTTGTGCGTTTGTGTGTGTGCATGTTTGTGTGTGTGTTTTTGTGTGTTTATGTGTGTGTTTGTGTGTTTGTGTGCGTGTGCGCGTTATAGACAGAAAAACGGTGAGAGATGGCGATTTAACCAGATTATTGGGCGAATGGCCAGACAGGTAGATGGCCAGATCGACAGGTAATGATTGATAAATAGCGAGGTAGGCAGTGATTGATTGATTTTTAAATATATCCTTCGATATAAAAATAGATGCCGATATGCCGATCTAGTAATAAAAATATCTTCCTCCACACAAAACAAATTGCCTCCGCATGGCCGCAGTTCAATGGCCGAAGCGATGTATTCTTTTACTGAGTTCAACCATCAGATCGCGGCCATACTGGGGCATCGTTTTGAAAAATTTCAGTCGAATGAATCGAAACAAGTAACTCATTTTTTTTTAGAAGCATGGTGTTTATTCTATCGGTTTACTTTTGCCGAACCGCTAGGCTACGAAGGCGTAAACACACCAGCATCGGTCGTCAACCAGTGGTACACACATACACGTGTATGTGTATATATATATATATATATATATATATATATACACAGGGTGATTCAAGAGTCTACTTACATAGGAAAAATTTATTTTTTTTATAAGAAACGGTTTATAAGATCCCCTAGATCCCCTGATTTGACCCTTCTTGATTTCTATCTTTAGGGGCATTTGAAAGGTATGGTGTATCGTGAAAAGATAAAAGACCTAAATCATTTGAAGGAACGCATCGCCAACTCATTTATGCACGTATCACCAGATGTGTTATTACAAGTTCTCAATGAGTGGAGTAAATGTGTTGCAATGTGTATTCAAAACATTGGTAACCATAGAGAGCCTGTTAAATAAAAAAATAAACTGTTCTTATAAACTGTTTCTTATAAAAAGATAAATTGTTCCTATGTATGGCGTCATTTGAATCGCCCTGTATATACGACGGGCATCTTTAACCAAATCCACTCACAAGACCGACCCGAGGCTACAGTGGAAAACATTTTCGCAAGGGGCCACGCTGTGGTATCGAACCCAGAATCATCCCACCATATCCCTCAATATATACAGGGTGTCCACAAAGTCTGGCTACCTGGGGATTAATACATACTTTAAGAAATTATTTTTTCTTATATTCAATTATTTATGTTATGATTTTATTTACTCCATGTACCCAAACCTTGTGGACACCCTGTATAATGGTATAGTCCTCAATATCAAATTACATATTCTTTCAAATTTTCTCACAAAGCCTGCAATTTTGATTTGAGGGGTGGGGTGAGCCTGTTACATTGATCCCAGTATTTAATTGGTGCTATATTTGATCGATTCCGAAAGGATCAAAGGCTTAGTCGACGTCGGTGGAATTTGAACCCAGAAACTATAGAGTCGGAAGAAATATCAGCGACGCATTTTGTTCGCCGCGCTCACGGTTTGTAAGGACGGAAGAATACCGTGTATAAATGGATATATATTCTTTTATTTATTTCAGTCATTTGACTGCGGCCATGCTGGTGCACAGCCTTTTAGTCGAACAAATCGACCCCACGACTTATTCTTTGTAAACTCGGTACTTATTCTATCGGCCTCTTTTGCAGAACAACTAAGTTACGGGGATGTGCGGTGGTGAGACGGACACACACACATATACACGACGGGCTTCTTTCAGTCTCCGTCTACCAGTTCCAATCACAAGGCTTTATTCGGCCTAAGCTATAGAAACTCTCGCGCAAGGTGCCACTGCGTGGCACCGATCTCGGAATCATGTGTTTGGGAAATAAATTTACTACACAGCTACCTTTGAATACACACACACACACACACACTCTTTTATCTTCTATATGTGTAACTATTAATGAACTTCACCATACCGGCATGGCTGAATCGTTAAGTATATTGCATCGCACGTATGAGGTCGCGGGTTCGATTGCACCTCGCGGCATTTTAGATAATTTTTTTTTTTTTGCAATATCTTTGCGTAAATTCGAACCCAGTTAGTGGAATTTGGTAAACGGGTACATCGGAGAGTTTACCCGTAATTCCCAAAGATTCTGCCTAAGGATTGCGATATGGATATATATATATATATATGGAACTGCAGAATACTCAAGCAGTTGAAGCTTCATTCCACGCGTACGTAGTTCATTTGGTCGAACTAAGTCATCGTCGCCAGCGACGGAGCTTGCTTCTTCAGTGTGTGTGCGTATGACAAATATGTCGGTGTCCACGTATTTGTGTATGTGTTGACACACACACACACGTTATTTACTTCAAAAACAAGCATTCCAACCGCGACCATCTAAGCTGTTTGTTTCTTGAAGTTGAGTAATTAATGAAACAATACCCTTCCTTTTAAGTGATAGGAATGCAACTTTAATGAGATTTGGCTGCTATTTCTAGGCTGTCGGTTGACCATAACACTTTTGTGTGTAAACGTTTCATCGTGTAAATGTGTGAGTGCATATTGCTGTACAGTGTGTCCTTATGTGTGTATGCATGGTCTTACATCTACGTGTGTGTATGTGTGTGTGTGTGTGTCCGAGTGTGTCTGGTGAAAGAACGACAATGGACGAATTAGTTGCGTAATGGGACTTTGGAAATATTAATATATATATATATATAATAGTGTATGTATGTATATTTGGATACAACTTTGTGAATGTATATACACATTCGCATATGTGTGTGTGTGTGTGTATATACAGTTCTGCCCGTTGCGACTCGAGTTAGAAAATAAAAATATCGAAATAAATGGGGGAAAAATATAAATATCGATCTCTATATATCCATATATCTATCTCTATCTATCCCCATCTATCTATCTAAACAGATGTTGTGTTTGTGCACACATATGTATATGTAAAGTCCGATGGGTGGGGGTAGCAGGCCGGAACTGCGAAGTCACTATCACTCCTTTTGAATAATAAATATGTATTTTACAAAACGTATTGAGTTCATCTTCAGTTTAGTGTCTAATAGTTTTCATTAGAAAACAATTAAATCTATTAACATATACATGTATATATTATGTACAAGACTGTACATAATATTTTGTAGTGAACAAATAAGTGTATATATTTGCGTGTGTGTGTGTGTATATATATATACATATATCTATAGATAAATATATATACATCTATGTATGTGTGTGTAATTATATATATATATATATATATATATATATATATATATATATATACACATTAAATCTACAATAATTGTGTGTATACGAAAGTAGTTCATAGCTTTTTAAATACGATGCCGGTTAAAACATACCTAACAATATATATATATATATATATATATATATATATATATATATATATATATATATTGTTAGGTATGTTTTAACCGGCATCGTTTTTAAAAATCCATGAACTACTTTCGTATACACACAATTATTGTAGATTTAATAGATAATTATAATCAAAATTTTCAGTAGTGC
>NC_142952.1:35625976-35628476 GCF_046866305.1 Octopus bimaculoides | reverse complement strand
TTTCCATCTCCATGAGGCGTGAGACTTCGAAACCGAAATTTCACCGTTAGTTTTATTATAAACATCTCTATATTTCAGCCTTAAAAAAATACAGGCTTCCTTTTACCAATTCCAAACTAATTTCAGGTTTAATTATTGAAATTAATTGCGAGACTCGTTGGTAGAATCGTCGCATCCTTGATAAAATACTTAACGCTATTCTTTAGACCTTTGCGTCCTCAGTTCATATTTCGCCAAGTGCCTTATACTTTCTCTTCTCGGGATCGATAAACTAATGTACCAGTCTAGTTGTGAGGCAAGCATAAGCGACCCTTATCTAAGCCCCGACTTTATGGCTTCCAACTTCTGCTAGAAATGGATACAGCAAAGGCGAAAAAAAAAAAACCTTTGCTGTATCTTGCCGTCCTCTGCATTCTCAGTTCAAATCGCGTTGGCAACTTTATTATAAACTATTCTTCAATATTTTCATAATGGTTGTATATATTCACATATGCGGAGATGATTCTGTGTGTATACATACGCACACACAAATATTTAAATCCATGCATGTATAAGGCCATGCATATTTGTATCGGTATATATATATATATACATATACACGCTTTTTACCTATATATGTTTTTACATACGTTTTTTACCTATAAATATATATACATACGCTTTTTACCTGTGTGTGTATATATATATATATATATATATACATATATATATATGCGGTTTTTACCTATATATATATATATATATATATATATATATATATATATATAGGCGCTTTTTATCTATCTATCTACATGTATATATATATATATATATATATATATATATATATATATACAGAGACTGTAACAAAGATGGATGTACAATCACACACACAACTCTCTCTCACGCACAAACACACACACACATGCGCGTGTATGTGTGTGTATATATTGTATTGTCGCTTCATCTCCCCCTCTGCGCCGTTCTGAAGGCTCTCACGGCTGCTTCTTCAAGTTTCCCATTGGTCAGTCCAGTCATTAGAAGCGTGATCCAGGATTTGGTCACCCGGTCATCTTCTAATTGATAAAATCCACCCCGCATACACATTATACATATTTATATAAGTGTGTGTGTATGTATTTGTGTATATATAACATTTGTCATCATTAGACTCCAGTCAACATTGGACAAGATCGAACAAACACATTTACATTAGCCAATGTATTGAGTCCTACATCAGAAAGTTTTCGCACTTAGTAAAATATATTAATATACATTACTACTTTTAAGGCTGTGAGCTGGCGGAATCGTTAGCACGCCGGGGAAAACGCTGAGCGGCATTTCGTCCGTCTTTACGTTCTGAGTTCAAATTCCAACACCGACGACGACTTGGCCTTTCATCTTTCCGGGGTCGATAAAATAAGCCCAGTTTTAGTACTGGGGCATCGATATAATCGACTTCCCCACACCACCGACCTTGTGCCAAAGTTTTAAGGCAATATGCTTTACTCCACTTACATTGCAATATGTATACACTGTGGATACATAAATATACACACATCTACAGATATGCAACTGTGTGTGTGTGTGTGTGTATATATATATATAGGTATATCTATATGCAAGTGTGTGTGTGCATATGTATATGCAAGTGTATGTGTGTGTTTACATATATGCAAGTGTATGTATATATATATATATATATATATGGTGGATGTATGTATATGTACATATTCATGTATGCATAAGTGCCTCACTCAATTGATGCCGTGCGTGTGTATGCATTTGTATTCGGTTAATACGGCTCTACCGTGGTAAGGTAGTACGATGCGTGCGTTCTGTGTGTGTGCTTCCGTTACACACACGAACATTTTATATATATATATATATATATATATATATATATATATACACTCGCTCATCACTGATTATCGAATGAAGAAATTTGACCATCCTGTCAGTTGGGATAACAACTCTTTAGATGTATGCGTGTGTGTTGTAGCTGTTTTTAGACACACACACACACACACACACACACACACACACACACACACACACACACACACACACACACACACAGCTCAAGGGACGCGTATGTAGTTACATACCGAAATGTCCATATGTATGTAGAAATGCTTATAAATATACTTACGTGTACATATATAGTTTTTGCTTACTTTTAATGTATTTACATTTATAAACGCACACAAACATATGTACATATAAATACCTATGTATAAGGATATATATCTTTACATCTTTTTATATTTAAGTATTTAGATATATTCATATATATAAACGTTTATATACACACACGCGCTAGGGTGCATATTTTGTGCCTCTTTAAATGTTCACAGGTTTGTGTGTGTCTTCCTTTATAATGGTTTAAGACTGCTAAACGCACATATACACACACGGTCATTCTCCGATCCGTCATATTCTCTCTCATTCCTCTATACACGATCATACAAAACCCCTTTTTTTGTATTTATTTTTACTCATATATATATATATATATATA
>NC_142952.1:35613476-35618476 GCF_046866305.1 Octopus bimaculoides | reverse complement strand
GGATGCCTCAGCGTAGTGGAACAAGGTCAAGGTGGGCTCTGATTGGCTGTATGCAAATGAGTTCATTACACGGTAAGTCTGATCCAGTGTACACCTGCATACTTTGTATTATTTCTGAGTTTGGACAAAGGGATTCTGCAGCAATCCCGAGGAACTAGGTGTCACTGAAAGAAAGGAACACAGTTAATTGAACAATTAAAGTTTAGAATTAAAAAAACAATTAAATTTGCATGAATGGAAGTGTAAAAATATGCAAAACATTGCAGAATTTTAGTTTGTATTAGCAAGACATATACACACTGTGTAGACATATAGACAAGTGTATAATTAGTGTGTCAAAACATGGGAACAGACATATAATGGCTTGCATGTGCGCGAACACATGCACACGCATTAGTGTGAACACACACACACACACACATGTGCGCGTATCCGTACACTTGGCTACTTTCCCTTTTGCTAAATGTTATCCATCTCAGCGTATCTCTCTTTCTCTCTCTCTCTCTCTCTCTCTCTCCTTAGTTTCCTTCATTTTCCTTCTCCCTTCTCTTTTGTATCATGCTCTCTTTCTCTCTCTCTCTCTCTTTCTCTCTCTCTCTCTCTTTCTCTCTCTCTCTCTCTCCCTCTCTCTCTCTCAACTGTTGCCGTATGGCAATGGTGTTTTTCGGGCGAATAATGAGAGGATGCCTTCCTATAGTTTAAAGGTTAAAAACCCTCACAATTTACACCCCCCCGCCCAATACGCTTTCTTTTGTTGTATTCAAAGCGACGACGACGACGACCACCACCACCACTACTACTAACACTACTACTACTAGTTGCTGGGAACGAAAACATGTTATGCAAAAGACGTTTCACCTTTAAACTTTGCATCTGAAGAGTAAGCAGCGAACAACTACCGCAAGGAACCCCCGTAAACATCAGCACCACCCCCTACATGATATTAAAAACAATAAAAGCTACTACTACTACTACTACTGCTGCTGCTGCTCGCTTATATCATCATCGGATTATATCATGTCCATCATCATCGTCACAGCCTTGTAACCAGCAACTGTATCACGACGAAATGCATTTTTACCATTGTGTGACCAAGCATACACGTGCGTATGCTTCTGTTTGTTTTAAACTCTTGAATGTATCTACATGTTTGTATGTGTGTGTATGTGTCTGTATGTATGTGTGTGTATGTGTCTGTATGTATGTGTGTGTATGTGTCTGTATGTATGTGTGTGTATGTGTCTGTATGTATGTATGTGTGTGTGTGTCTGTATGTGTGTGTGTGTGTTTATGTCTGTATGTATGTGTGTATATCTATGTATGTAGGTGTGTGTTCCTGGTGATTCACACGTGCTTCAAGCATCCAAATACACTTATACATGGGTGTGTGTGTATTCTTTTACTTGCTTCAGCCATTTGACTGTGGCCATGCTGGAGCACCGCCTTGAAGGGCTTTTTAACCGAAGAAATCGACCCCATAGCTTATTCTTTGTAAGCCTAGTACTGATTCTATTTGCCAATACTCGATATCTTCATTGTACATAGATATGGTGGGGGGGGGGGGGGTGCTGAAAAGTTCTTGGATTTGGGCAAAAGAAGATACAGGAAGATTAGTTAATTATGATTTTATTCAACATATTCCCCTCTCAGATTCGCACACTTATTGCAGTGGTCCTTCAGTTTTTCTAAGCCCTGTTAAAGAATGCGGAAGGTTGTACCTCCAACCAGGCCTTTTGTCTTAAAACCAGAAACTATTCATCGCCCCCTCGTAGTGGGGTGTGTGAGTGTATAAGACCGATGGATTAGTAGAAACATTAATGCGTCGAGAAAGAATTCTTTACAATATTCATTCCGGCTGTTTACGTTCAAATCCGGCTTTGTCTTTAATTCCTCGGGGTTCGATAAAATATAACCCCTTCGAGGGCCGTTGATCCTATCAATTAACCGCTTTCGCTCAAAATTGCCGGCTTTTTTTTTTTTTTTTTTTTTTTGCATAAATCAAATCTTTATATGCGTGCCGGTGTAATTCTGTCGGTACATATACACACCTAGAATAACTGATATAGTCAAACACACACGCACAAATTCTTTGCCCATTCGTACACCTACAAATATCTGAAGACTATACAGTGTTATCATTGGTAACATAATACAAAATGCATTCTACGACGACTACTGCTGCTATGCCTAGTACCATTGTTACCTGGGTGTAGATACCAGTATTTTCTTATAAACATATGTGCATATATAAACATGCACACACTTAGACGCATCTATACGTTTATATAGAATGTGTGTTTGTGTAAGGTTGCAAGAATCCGTAGAGGGTTTCTGCTTCAGCCTGAGGTAACCGTTCTTATCTAGTTAGGTGTGAGACGCAGAGATAGCAACAAAGAATAAACAAGGAAGAATCAGCGCCTTATCTGAAGATAGATTAGTTATATTCGTGCTCTTTCTTTCTTCCTCCCACTCTCTCTTCTCTCTCTCTCTCTCTCTATTGTTACCTGGAAATAAACGCTGGAAATAGTAAGAAAAGGTCAAGGACGAATCAGTGTCTTACAATGCCTAAGGACTCTGTCTCTCTCTCTTATTTATAAATGGTTCTGATAGAGAATGCAGAAGGATGGCCATGCCATGCTTCAAGGTTTATGCCATATATATTCCTTCTTCAAAAATACTACTCTTTCTTTCCTTTATCTTGCTATCTGTCGGCCTTTGTTCCCCCCCCCTTCTTCTGTTTACCTCTCCTTTCCCTATCTACCCGACTCTGTCTATCCACCTATCAATCTTTCCACCCATTGTTGTCTGCTCGTAACTGGTGCAAGAGTTGAGGAAGGTTACAGCAAACTCAACTTAATACAAAACACCTCAATCGATCTATTTCTCCGCCTCCCCCTTCCCCCGCCCTCTCCCCTTCACTCACTTCTATTAGGTATGTGTAAGAGTATTTATTTTCAAATGTTTGTCTCGAAGACTCGCAACTCTGTGCACCCCCCCCCCCCACACCGCTCTCGATTTCCTCGTAAGCTTCACTGTTCTCTTTTTAAATAAATGCGATGTTCTTACCCCGCAAGGATACAACATCTCTGCTGACGTCAAGTTCGGGTGTGTTTACACACACACACACACACACACACACACCTACCTACCTACCTACCTACCTACCTACCTACCTATCTCCCCTTATATGTGTGTGTATACCAATGTGTGTATGTGTGTATAAATTTAAATATATATGTATGTATGGATACATACGTACAGGTAGGTAGAAGTACGGTTGAATGTACAAAGTGGAGATAAGTGCAAATTACGTGCACGCGTGTGTATGTATGTGTAGTAAAATCGAGGAGTGGAAAACCCAACATTTCGGACAGTGTCCTCCTTCAACGAGAAGCTGAAGGAGGACTCTGTCCAAAAACGTTGGATCTTTCCATTCTTCACGGCATGTTCGCTGTATTTTTGTTACCGATTTTACTCCATCGCAGACCACACCAGCCTCTTTGGAGTCTGAAACATTTGTGTGTGTGTGTGTGTGTGTGTGTGTGTGTGTGTGTGTGTGTGTGTGTGTGTGTGCTTATATGTGATTATACAGTTTGTGGAGTATATTGTTTACTCTAAACTGAATGTAATTGTCTTGACGTTCAGGTTTCATGCCTCTGCGATCTTTCACGCGAGTATTTTCGTTTTCCTTGTATATATATATATATATATATATATATATATATATATATATATATATATATTGATGGGTTGATAAGTTAATTGAAGCTTGTTTTATATATTTGCATGTAGAATCGTTCTTCTGTGTATCAATTTTTTTTAGCCGCTAAATTTTTCTTCATATTATCGCTTTCTGTCAGTAAATTCTCCTGTTTTTTTTCCTCCAGTGGTAGATTACATTATTCTATATCCGGTTTCTCTAAATTGTCATTCATTTTCATTGTTGGATTTGCTGACAATAGTGTCTTCTTATCTATTGTCACATAGTCACTTTTCATTGGACAATACATTATTTTTACTTCCTCTATTCACAGATTTCGTTATTATATCCGGTTTCACTAAATTGCTGTTTAGTTGATGTCTATACTGACGTTGTGAAGGATTGTGTGTTCCACTTTCGTTCTTGTCTTCGTCTACATTATATCTAAACTGCTATATATTTTTATTGGTTAATTTATCGATCTTTGAATATTTCTTGTCATTCCAAATTGTCATTTGTTGTTAGCTCCTCAGCCATCTCGCTCCTATTAGCACGATATTAGTTATTTACTCTGCTTGCGAATGCACCTGCACACAAGACACATAATTCCACATGTATACACAACAATAAACTCACTTTTACACATAGACATACAAACACGCTTAATGAAACACACACATAGATAAATAATGATTAGACAAGTAAACTCTAAACACAGCAATTAAAAATGTTCGCCATGATGGATTATTAAGCGCTATATTTGAAACCTAAGTGATATTTCATATTTTGTTGATGTTTGTCACAATGAATATTAATTGAAACCAAATGTTTGTCAGTTAGGTAAAGCCTTACTGAACGATCACACACACACATACACACGTAAACACGTTGAACCATTCACATTTTGACGCATATACACGCACACATTTACTTTGTACAATCACTCACTCAGGCAAAGATTTACATGCATAACACACACACACACACACACACACACACACACACACACACACAAAACACGCACATACACACAAATTTATACACAGACACACACGTGACATGTAATCTATATGAAGTGGATGAAACGTCTGAAGATGTTGCTATGGCGAGGATGTTGCTGATGTTGTTTAGCACCAGCTGAACTCTGATCAACAGCGTTCCAACCAAGACCACCCCAGTTAGTTTCCTGCGATGCTACATCGATGACTACACTACCCAGCGTAAACTTTCTAGGCTTCTTTTTCTTTATCGGTCAGGTGTAACTTGGCATAGATTTGGCTGCCGTTTCTAGCAGTTTGAA
>NC_142952.1:35603476-35608476 GCF_046866305.1 Octopus bimaculoides | reverse complement strand
CTGTCTTTAAGTTCTGAGTTCGAAATCTGCCGAGGTCGACTTTACTTTTCGTCCTTTCAGGGTCGATAAAATAAATACCAGTTACTTACTGGTGTCTAAGTAATCGACTTACACCCTGCCCCAAAATTGCTGACCTTGTGCCAAAATTAGAAACCAACATTTCCTGTTGCAACAGGTGTGTGTGTGTTTGTTTTCTTGATAAGGTCTGACCTAGGGCTAAATAACACCAACCACCACCTTCTTAGAATGATACACTTTTTCTCTTTCTCTCTCTCTTTCTCGCTGTCTTCCTCTTCTCTCTGGCGGATATTGAACCAGGCCGACTAACAGAATCACAGACAGACAGACATAGAGAGAGAGGGGGGGAGGGAGAGATGCATACAGACAGACAGACAGACAGGCGGGCGGTTCGGTCGATAAAATATTTATAACACAATGCTATAAAAAGTCTCATTGATAAGAAAATTACAAATGGATTAGTGTTGGGTAACATAAATAACCTACACACACATAGTCACGTACACTTATACATACATACACACAAATATCCATACATACGCACACACACATTTACATACACACACACACACGCACATTCACACACGCTGTTATACACTTCTACACACACAATTAGGTTCTGAATGTTTTACTCTCCTTTGATTGATTGTCTTCGTCGCCGCCGCCGCCGCCGCCATCGTTGTTGTTATTGTTTTGTTTAACATTGATCGCTGTTGTTCTGCTTGTTTTTTGTTTTTTTTCCTTTTCTTTTCTCTTGTCTTATTGTACTTGTATGGGTGATGGATGTTGATGATGATGATGGTTGTGGTTGCAAAGTGGTTATTGTTGTTCAGATAATAATAATAATAATAATAATAGTAATCCTTCCTATTATAGGCACAAGGCCTGAAACTTTAGCGTGACCCCTGTATTCAGCTAGTATTTATTTCATCGATCCCGAAAAACAAACTCGACCTCAGCGGAATTTGAACGCAGAACGTAAGGATGGATGAAATACTGCTAAGCATTTTACTCTGCGCGCTGAGTAAAGAAATGCTGGCTGTCTCTGTAGAGTTACTCCCGAACAAACGATATCCCATTTATCCCGATCAGAACCCAAAAGCTTCTGGAAATTACCCCTTATCCCCACCTGAAATTCTTCTTAAAAGGAAAATATTTCTGACTGTCCCAGTCGAGACTCTTACCCACCGCTCCCTCTGTAATTTCGCTCTTTTCCTCGGTAAAATACCATTACTGACCCTATTTTTCCAGTTTGTAAAGTATAGTGAGTGCCCGGTAGCATTGCTCTTGCCAAACACATATGTCCGTATGAGCCCAGAACGGCAGTTTGATTGAAGACAGCTATAGGAAATGCGTCAACATTTTCGGCCAGCCAAATGCCATTTCGAGTGGACAAACTTTCTGATTAACAGAAGCTGTCCATTCCTCCAGAAATGACAAAAAAGTATACGTTCCAATTTGGTCTGCTACCAACTGACCGTCGTGTAATGTCAGAAGACACAACGGTCTGTTGATAGTAAATCGTCAGCCACTTCCACCTGATCTTTCAAGGATATCTTCCTGTCAGCCCATTTCTGAGTAAAATTAGTCAGCTTACATGTGACCTTGTGCCAGATGTCTGGTCCAACCAGGACCCACACCACTTCAATAAAACTGCTGTTCAAACGACACAAGCACCTGCCCCCCCCCAAGGATTTAATGGAATTTTCTTGTTTTATATTTCATCGTCATTTTTGTCGTTTTCTTTCGTTATTTTTCGTCTTCTAAACTCATTAAGGAATATTGTAACAATCATCATCATCGTTGTCAGTTTTATTACTTCATCACCCTCATCGTCGTTGTCGTCATCGTTATTGACATCTTCGTCGTCCCTACCACTTCCATCCTTCGACACTTCCCCACCATCGTCGTCGTCATCACCGCCAGTATTATTATTATTCATTTGTGAAAGCAATATCGATTCCAATATGTCGATTAAAAATAAAAACGAAAAGAAAAGAGAAAAAAGATACAACCGAATCTGTTATTACTTTCTCTGGCGTTCATATATTTTGTTCATCTTCTTCACCTTACGGTAATAAATTATCGGTCCGCTATGTCTGACCTGGATTTAGCATTCTATACAATTATTATATAGTCCTTATTGTGCAATTTTAAGTTGAAGAAATTAAATTTAAGAAAAAAAGTCTATAAATAGTTATAATGAATTTGGAAGGTTAACGACAATAAACTATGTAAATAGCAGACCTCTCTATGTCCTTTACGGCTAAATTCTAATATGCAGAAAATTAAAGGTATAAAATTTTAAATTTCAAATATTACATTGCTGTAACTATAGTTCTGTAGGTGGTAGGATTAATCTATGGAGAACATTTGGAAGCAATATGAATCTATTTTATGGTCACCAGACGAAAAATTTATTATAATGGCTTAATTAATTAAAAGAAAATTGAATTTTATGAGGGATAGCATGCAATGTATTCAACTAAACCCGTTTCTATTAATGATTTGTGGCGACCATATTTAAAAAAAAAAGTGGTTCGGTTATAATTTAAAAAAGAAAAAAACTCAACAGTAAATCTATAAGAGGGAAAGGCATTCGAGCCATTTAGTGACACATGAAGCTTTTTAAATTCACTTTTGGTTTAAATATATTCCATTAGAAGTCGGAGATATTTTGTATTGTGATTCAGTCGCTGGAACAGCTCTGCCGCAACGATGCGTCAGTGACCAAGGACGCAAAAGTGCGACAACAATTCTGAATTATTGGGGTGGCGGAATCGTTACTGCACCGGGCAAAATCCTGAGCGTTATCTCCTCGTTTTAAGTTCGTGTCTACGTTCTGAGTTCAAATCCCGCTGAGGTTGACTTTGCGCTTCATCATAATGGAGTCGATGAAATAAGCACCAGTTGAGCCTAGGGTCGATGTAATCGACTTAACCCCTTCCCTAATATTGTTGGCTGTGTGCCAAAATCTGAAGCAACCATTATTAAGGGCCGTATATATTGGTACTGTTAGGTTATCGGGTTCAATCTCACTCGGTGTCAACTTTATTTTACAGTTGTCCAAAGGTCGACGATAAAACTGGTATCACTTAAAAACGGAACTTGATTTAATTAATTGTAGCTCATCTGTAAAATGCCTGACCTTCTCATTCGATTAGAACTCCTCATTATCATCCACCAACCTTGCGTGGCAAATAAAATTATCTTCCTTATAAATATTTATATACTATAATCATATTATGTTAGCAGGATCTATCGACATTCCATATTTTATCAATTATTTTGATTTTTTTTTAATATTGATGCATAAATGTATCGACCTTCACAACGTTGTTTCAATATCTTAAAGGTTTCGATTACTGCCTTCGATTTTTTTTCCATAGTAATGGTTGTTTAAAGCGTAACACTCGATCACACACATCATTCATAACAAAATGATTATATAAACGGGCGGTGAGTTGCGAGAAACGTTTGCACTCTGGACAACATGTTTATCAGCATGTTGTCCGTCTTTACGTTCTGAGTTCAAATTCCGCCGAGGTTGACTGCACCTTTCATCCTTTCGGGGTCGATAAATAAGTACCAGTTGAATTCTGGTGTCGATAGAATCGACTTGCCCCATCTCCTCTCAAAATTTGAAACTATTATTATCAATATTATTATTATTATTAAGGTGGCGCGCTGGCAGAATCATCAGCGTGCTGGCCGAAAGGCTTAGCGGTATTTCATTCGTCGCTACATTCTGAGTTCAAATTCCGCCAAGGTCGACTTTTTTTCTTTCGTCCTTTCGGAGTCGATAAATTAAGTACCAGTTGAACACTGAGATCAATTTAATCCTCTCATCCCCACCTCCCCCAAGCTGCCCTTGTGGAAAAAAATTGAAATAATGATAATTATTATTATTATCCGCAGCCGCGGTGACAAATAAGTTTTACTGTTAATATTATTTAACATTCATAAAGGTATTATTGTCATTACTACCATTAATATACATTTATTACGGCCATAATGTATCTTTGTTATTGTTATCATAATTAATATCATTATCTATGATTATTTTTGCAATAACTTAATTTTGACAAGTATTTTCTCGTCAATCAAAATTAAGAAAAAAAAAAAACGCTAAATTACTGAGTAAATAAAAATAAAGCAAAAAGTAACTAAAAAAACGGCAAAAGAAGTATATAAAAATAAGATTGCATTCCAATATGGCGGACCTTATTAGAGCTGTTACGTTTTTTTATTAAAACGTTTTTCTATGGAGTATGTCAACCATTTTTACAGTGATGTCATACACGCGTACAACATAATAGTCACACATTTGTACGTCTATTTTTATTTGCGTTGATATTTTTTTATAAATGTGTATGTATATATATATATATATATATATATATATATGTTAAATCTCTGAACGAGGTGTTAACAGTAACTGCACGATAAAGTGAAGTATATTTGCCATTTAAATGTGGCTGACCCCTAAGGGTGGATGTTACTGTTGCTTTTAGCCCCAGGAGAACATCTCCTCCAGCTGGCTTATCGACACATATCTGTGTCCTGTCTATTTTTGTCAAGGGAAGTTATCCTTCCCATCTTGATCTGCGATACGTACGGACCCGAGTTTCAGGGTTATTTCCCTTCTTCAGCGTACGATAATCGCCGACCTTCGATTAGAATGACAATCCCTTGGCAATATATAAGTCTTTTTCCAGTGAAGTTATTCACTGATATCGAAAAAGTGAAAACAAGCAATGTTAAATCTCTGAACGAGGTGTTAACAGTAACTGCACGATAAAGTGAAGTATATTTGCCATTTAAATGTGGCTGACCCCTAAGGGTGGATGTTACTGTTGCTTTTAGCCCCAGGAGAACATCTCCTCCACCTGGCTTATCGACACATATCTGTGTCCTGTCTATTTTTGTCATTCTCATCGAAGGTCGGCGATTATCGTACGCTGCAGAAGGGAAATAACCCT
>NC_142952.1:35593476-35600976 GCF_046866305.1 Octopus bimaculoides | reverse complement strand
TACTCGTATATATAAAAATGTGTGCGTATGTGTTCATAAACATATATTTGTATATGCATGCATACTTATTAAAGTGCCTGTATGTATAATTACGTATCTGCTCCCTTTTACATTCATTGAAATCATTATGTAATAAAAACATATGTGAAATCTGAGTCTCTGAGTGAAAAGCTTGAAATGGTACCAGTGAGTTTCGATCTCACGAAGCATGGCTTCATACTTTATTTACTTCACTCAAATAATTTCGTTTCTGCTTTCCACATACGACGCACAACTTGAAATCTGCATCAACATTTCCGTTTCGTAACCCACCCAAAAGAACCTTTTAATATATTTATTTGTGTATTTTCTACCGAATCGTAATTCTCCATTTTGTTTAAGCTTTTATTTTTTCAAATCCACCCAACTCCCTAACCCTACCCTTCTCCAGCTCCTAGCCCCGCCATCATATCGTATTTCATGTTTTGCTAGGGAACAATGCTATTCCTTTGTTCCCTTTAAAGAATGGGAGGTAAATTAAGCATGCTTCTTTTAACCATTCCCATAATAAAGTCTTGTATGCTTTTAAAGATCATAACCATTGTCATCTGTTTTGAAACGCAACCACATTTATGACTGCTTTGTGTTGTTGCTGTTGTTTATTCGTTAAGTGAAAGACATAAGACTAACTTTTCCACAAAATTTCTTTGTTGCTTTTCTTTCTTTCTTGGTGGTGGTGGTGGTGGTGGTGGTCGTGGGAGATGTTTTCTAGTGAAGGACCTCAAAATTTCACAACATGCGACATTTTTTTTTAACTTAGTGGACACAGAAATACAAATATTAAAATACAAGGTGTGTGTGTATATATATATATATGTATATATATATATATATACACACACACACACACACACACACAGTATATTAAATCTCTGAGTGAGATGTAATCAGTAACAATATGGAATCGTAAAATATATTTGCCAACAAAATGTGGGGGTCCCATAGCGGACGATATTACTGTTGCTTTTAGCCCCAGGAAGACATCTCTTCTAGCTGGCTAACAACACACTGTCTGTGTCCGATTAGTAATTGCGAGAGGAGGTCATCGCTCCCATCTCTAGCAAATATATTTTACGACTCCCTACTGTTGCTGTTTACCTCTCGCTCAGAGATTTAATACAGCCTATTTCTCCTTTTTCGAGATCAGCATATAGTATTTTGCGAGTGGAATGAGTTTCCATCACTAGCTGCTGATTATCACACACTGAAGATGGGAAGCTACTCAGAATCCCGGGTCTGTGTATCACGTAAGTCTAGAGATGGGAGTGATGACCTCGCCTCACAAATACTAATCGGACACGGAGGAGATATATTCCTGGGGCTAAAAACAATAGTAACATTGTCCTCAATGAGACTGCCACATATAGTTTGTTATAAAATAATAAACGCTTGAGAATGCTATAAATAGCGTGATCAGGATAAACTATTCATATAATGCAGAAAAATACGTTGCCGGCCAGCCATGAGACTCGAACTCACTTCTCTGTGATTACATGTCGAGTGTTTTACCATTAAACAAACTGCCCAGCAACGAATTCTTCTGCAATTTTAGAACTTATAAATTTAGCTTCATAAGACGCTAACGTTAAATTCAATTTTACGATGTAATCACAGAGATGTGAGTTCGAGTCTCATGGCCTGCCGGCAACGTATTTTTCTGCATTATATGGATAATTTATCACGCGTTTGAGAAATTAATTTATTTCTGTATCTTAGAATACATCTCAACGCTTCTAAAAAACACAAACTTTGTTTACTTTCATCGTAAAGTTATATATATATATATATATATATATATATATATATATATATATAAAATTTTTTACTAATTGCAATCATTAGACTGCGGACATGCTGGAGCACCACCTTGAAAATTTTTAGTCGAACGAGTCTACCCCGATACTTAGTATTTAAAGCCCGGTATTTATGTAAATCTCTTCTGTGGGGACGTAAACACACCAACGCTGGTTGTCATGCAGTGATGGTGGGGAGGGGACAAGCACAGACATAAAGACACACACATACACACACTTGCCGGTTCTGCTGATAGGTTATTCTCTTAATGTAAACCCCTGCTTCAATCTAACACAGAGATTCTGAGCTGACAAGATTGGGCCTTCGTATAATTATTTCTATATAATCAACGGATTTTCAGAATCTTCCTTTTCACTGCCAATCTGTGGCCGGACCTGAGGAGACCAAGAAGACGATATTTGCTGAAACGATGACAAATTCGATGATTTTGTGAATGAGCAGCAAAATTAATCACACGACCAAATCGTTCAACATGCTAAACATAACAGCCAAATATACCGTCTTGGAAAAATGCGTGGATACCGTTGAGTAAATGTAGTCTCAGATCCTCATGGAGAAAAGAACGGGAAGGTTATCGTAGGAGATCCTTGGTTTATGAGTCTCCGAACCATCAGGTCCGGCCTGGGGTTAAGCGACAACAACAATCTGAGACGAAAACAGCAATCAAAACTTAAATTCCCGCCAATATTGAAAACAAGTTAATGAGGGATCTTGTACATGGTCACCTTAAATACAAGAAATAGAAGCTAAATTACCCTCGCTGGATAATTTTCTCTTGCATTTCTACACATTAAAAGGTTGATGGTCACAGTTGGAATAGATCTGCTTGAAAAGGGCTGAGTGGAGGCTAACAATTGCCAATGACGACGACAATAACAGTAAGAGAATATAATCAAGACCCTGAAATGAAATCTAGCCTTAAAAACAACACCCTAATGTCAGAACCAAGCTATTTGACAAGGACTTTATTTTTCTCAAAGATCTTTCTAGATCCTGAAGTTGGAGCATGAACTAAACATGTTTACAGAGAAAAAGGAAGAAATTAAAATGACGTTAAGGAAACGAAAAGCAGAGGAGGAGGTGGAAGAGGGACGAGACAAGACTCTTCTTTTTTCTCCTCTTGATTTTTTTTCTTCGGATGTTTTTCATTCTAATAATAATAATAATAATAATAATAATAATAATTTTGTTATTTGTTCTTTGTGTTTGTTTTGACATTAAACGTCTGTTAGAAATTCGACGTTGCTTTGCTTGCACTTTGGTATATAGCATTGTTTTCAATCTACCAACATACACACACACGCACACATTGTGTGTGTGTATGTATGTGTGTGTGGATACACTTCATGGCCTTGTATAGATTATGTACTGTAAATATATTTTACTTTTAATCCGCCTGAACACACATTAACCCCACCCAATCATACACGCTCACACATGTCTATATGCTTGTAGATATATGCATGTGTGCGCGCATGCTTATATATATATATATATATATATATATATATATATATATACACACACACACATGAGTATCTTTGAATAACTATATACATAAATATATACATATAAACATGCCTGTGTAAATGTGTGCGAATGTTCGTAAATATGCGTGTGTAAACACATATGTTTGCGTATATAATATACACACATTATGTATAGATACACACAAATTGAAATTTCCAAAAAAAGTCCTGTCTCCGCCACCACGTACCTCCTCCTTCTCTTCTCTTTGACTGTTTCCATTATTTAAGAACCTGGAATATTTGTTATTTGATGTTGACAAGAATGGACTTTAGAATTCTAAATGTTACTTTTTGGATTCTGGAAGCATCTTAGAATTACTTTTATTGTATGTTTCATTAGATGGAATTCATGATGAATGAAAATGCCAACTTGCTACTGTTGTTGTTGTTGCTGCTGCTGCTGTCGATGTTGTTGTTGTTGTTCTTGTTTTAATATTGAGCGTTTTTGAAACACTCGACTTGAATGCTAATTCATTTAAATATATGGAAAGACAGTAACGTTCGTATGTTACACATACATCTCGGCATCTCAGTACATACACAATCGCACAAAGAGAAAAAAAAGCTCATATACATACATACGTGCGTGTGTTCATTCACAAATTCAGACGTATACACACAGTTTAACCACAGGCGTATCTACATAGACACACAAGCAGGAGGATATGCGCGCACATGCACACATAGTAATCTATCTCTCGTATATCTGCACATACCTGTGTGCGCACACATGCATAGATAAATTGATAGATACATACATATATATACACACACGCATACACACAAACCTCTCTCTCTATATATATATCTTTCTATCTGTGTGTGCGTATGAGAGTGAGCAAGCTATAAATGTGCATATATGTGTGTATATGAATAAATATACGCGTAGATGTAATCACATCTTTAAGATTGTTTGTTTTAGAGAAATTTTAAGAACAAAATATTTACTTATGGGGACACTCAGTCAAAATATTAGGAGATTTCATTTGTTTCACATTGTAAATTTAGACCCGGGATGTAATTAACCCAAATGGTTGAATAAGCTGTTAGGAGAAACTCAGAATGGTTAAAACGAACTATGTGTGTGTGTGTGTGTGTGTGTGTGTGTGTGTGTGTGTGTGTGTGTGTGTGTGTGTGTGTGTGTGTGTGTGTGTGTGTGTGTGTGTGTGTGTGTGTTATATATATATATATATCTATATATATATATATATATATATAGGGTGTGCTCTTGCGCATTGGTAGACACATACAGAGAGATAAGCATATGTTTGTGTACATGTTTGTATATGCCCATGTTTATGCGTATGTGTACGTTTATATACGTCTGTGTGTATATATATATATATATACATACATCGGCACACATATTCGTGGATGTGTGTGTGTGAACGGATGTTTGTGTTTTCTATGCAATGTACAATATCGATATTATTCTGATACCCGGCCTAGTATTTCTTGCCGCAGGGCAGCCTACCCTTGGGCGCCGGTGTCTGAAGGTCGCCACTGGAAATGGCAACTGCATATACATCCTGAGATATAAATGACCCACCCAATTCCTTAGAAAAGGTCACTTGTGCTTTTATTCATTTTCTGCGATCCAACAGGATTGTGGCTTGAGAAAGTACTGTCTGTGCTGAGAAAGCGTAAAGGATAGAAACATCATCGTACAGAGAAGTGTCCAGAAACATAAATCAATAAACGTGACAGCAAGGCATGTATTCTTGTTTGTTTATGCGTATGTGTACATGTATATTCATATATACGTACACATGCCCATGTATGATCATGTGTGTACATTAGTATCTGTATGTATTTTTACATATGTGTATAGGTTCATATATATATATATATATATATATGTGTGTGTGTATTATGTCGATGTTTGTGTATGTATATTACTATGCGCAAATGTATATATTTATATGCATACCTACATGGAAATGTATATACAGAGAGAGTGTGTGTATATATGTATAACAAAAGCAATCCTTTGTAATTGGTCTCGACGTTTTATGCATCCGAGGACATAAAACATCACCTGTATTTAGTTAAAGTACAACATAGAAGAAATACGATACACACGCGCACACACACACACACACACACACACGCACACACGTGTGTGTATTTTAATGTATATAATCTTCAATTTCAATGTATGCGATCGTTGAAGAAGTTGGCTTTTGTTGGATAGAGATGTATATGTATAAATTAGCATGTGTGTGTATGTATGTATGTATGTATATGCACACACATATTTATCTCTCTCTCTCTATTTATATATCCTCATACATATATATATATATATATATATATATATATATATATATATATAGATATATATATATATATACACGTAGGTCCGTTTGATTGTGATAGGTTTGTAACTGTGTGAACGTATTTGTATTGTGTGCGCGTGCGTATGTATATAGCTTCAGAATTGTCTGTGTAAATATCCATATGTCTCCGTGTGTATGTATGAACTGTGTGATGGCCTGCCAATAAAATCTGATCGCATTTATTGCATTCTGAAAAGTACCATTATTTTACATCATCAATTTACAACATTCTATGTAGCTTTACACTATAAATATATATGATGCCATGTAGATACAAGTGGCGTGTGTGTTCGCAACTCTCTCCCTCTCCCTCCCACCCCTCTTTCTCTCCAGTTATATACACCAAATGTGCTCGTGTGTGTGTGTATAAATATGTATGTATATCGTACTTTTCTTTGTTAATTTCTATTTTCCTTCTTTTGTTGACAAACGCACATTTGACTTCGGTTTTACTTCGCTCATTTCAGTCTTACTTTGTAGCTTTAGTCGTTCTTTTTCTAAACCACAGGAAAATATTCAATGTTCATTAGATACGTGTGTGTGTGTGTATGTGTGTGTAGATGTATATAGGTGCATGTATATGTATGTATATAAATATGTAAATACAGACAAGGCCTATATGTATTTATATAGATATGTCTACATATTTACTTGCATATTTATATTGCCCTATCATCGAAACGCCTAGTTTCGAATAGAGGCAGTTGATGAAGGAATCATTCCACAAGTGGCTATTTGTTTTCCTGTGTTCGTTCCGTTGTCTGTAGTTCATTTTTCTAACGTCCTGTACCCGAATATGCATCTATATACACATGTCTATGTAAGTATGTACATATGTGTATATACATGCTTATATATCCTTTGTATTATATATATATATATATATATATATATATATTACATACTTTTATGTATGTGTGCATGTATATGTATCTCAATGAATGTGTGTGTGTGTGTGTGTTTATATATGCATGCATGCGCACGAAAAGTCACGTGTACATAAATATGAGGATGAGAGCAATAGATATAAAATTAGATATAAAGTAACGGGTTGGCGCTAGTGAAACATGGAGTTATTTGAATGAAAGCTCTCTATACCTCTGTTCTTCCATAGTTAGCTTTAACACCTCATGAAATAAGTTCAGCATATGAAAAAACTAGACACAAAAAGCATTGCAGCGAAAATTCAATTTCTAATTTATAAAGCACACGTTTGAAAACAGCACCCTGCTGTAGAGAAAGAAGTTGAAAGCCATAGTTAAGTGGTATAACCTTCAGCATGGTTTTGTTTAAATGGGAAACAACAACAACAACAGTAGAAACACGGATAATCTTCAGAGTAACTACAGCAGCAAGAAGAATAACATGCATTAATCAATGAATAAATAAATCGATATATCGATACATAGATGAGCATTAAAAACGAATAAATAACGCGAGTTATTTTTTTTAAAGTGCTGTAGTGGGGGAAGGGTTTGTAGAAGCAGACCAGGATGATGGTAATGATGCTGCTTATGATGTCAGTGGTGGTGTTGGTGGTGGTGATGACGACGACGAGGAGGTGAAGTTGGAGTCAGAAAAGGATTAAAATTTTCAGTGGTGAAGGTGATGTGTATATGTTGAGGATTACGGTGGAGGTGAAGGACGCTTAGGTTATCGTGGTGGTGGTGATGTTGCTTATGCTAATGATATTGATGATTCTGAAGATGTTCATGATTGTAATGATGATGATGATAATGCTGATGACGGTGACGCTGATCTCAGATCATAAAATGATG
>NC_142952.1:35573476-35588476 GCF_046866305.1 Octopus bimaculoides | reverse complement strand
TGTCTTTTCGTCGTCATTTTCCTTGCTTTGTTTTCGTTGTTTTGAGGTCTTTTCTGCTGCAACGTTTGTAAATGGGTTCAGGAGATATGTGTTGGGTGGGGGAGGTATGGGATATGTATGTGTGTGTAGGGTATGTAAATAGATCATGCGCACGCGCGTGTATATAAATATATATATATGTATAGAATACATAGATGATTAAATGCATCGATGCTTCGAGCGTGCATCTAGGCATGTCTTTACGTAGGTCGCGTACATGTATATATGATGTGCTTCTGGTGATGGTTCTTTGGTCATTCTTAGAAACTCCCCTGCCTTAGTATTTACTGTTTTAGTTATATATATGTATATATATATATATATATATATATCGAGAGAGAGAGAGAGAGAGAGAGAGAGACTTATGGTATAGTCTGTTCAGAACGTAGGACAGTATAAAACTCGTCCGTCTTCAGATTAACCCCATGTTACCCAGTAGTAGTATTAGACGTACTCCCAGGTTTGCGATTGGGCATCTGTCGTGTGTGAAGAGATAATTGAAAAAGATTTGGAGTCAGCAAGGAGTACGGTTGGACATTTATTTTTTAATCCCTACAGTTGTTTATACGCAGCGTATTTCTCCAGGCGTGCAGGTACTTGATTATGCAACCGTTTCCCCTGCATTATGAGATCTGGTCGTGTTTCCACGGGCGATATGTAAATATTTTCTTCGTAAGTTCAAAATCTCGGTTTCAAGAATATCTTCTCTATCGTGGCCTGAATTCAGTAGTAACCACTGAAAGTCTCCACCTCAGAAATGTTTCAATATTCTTGGACTGTCCAGAAGAACAGGTTGCGTAATTCAACTTCAGAGAATTTCTTTAATCCTAAAGAAAATGACTCGAGAACCTTCTGTCTTTGCTCTTTTTTCTTTACTAAGAGAAAATCTAGATGATTATCGTAGAAGAATGTAGAGAATGGTTTCTAATCTTTTACTTTTTACTTGTTTCGATCATTGGATTGCGTCCATGCTCGAGCATTGCTTTGAAATTTTAGTCGAATGAATCAACCCCTGTATTTGATTTTTGTTAAGCTTGGTACTTATTCTATCTCGGTTGTTTTGCCAAACCGCTAAGTTACAGGGACGTAAACGCATCAACACCGGTTATCAAACAGTGGTGGAAGACAAACATAAATACACGCATATAGATACACACACCAGTTTCCACCTACCAAATCCACTCACAAGGCTTCAGTCGACCGATTCTATAGAAAGCACTCATCAAAGGTGCCATGCAGTGGGACTGAACCCTGAACCATGTGGTTGGGAAGCAAGCTTCTTAGCACGCCTGCACCTATCCATAATTTCATTCTCTCTTCGCCTTCCCACACACCTCCAAATACTTCTTAACTCTGGTTAAATATCCTCGCAAACTCAAATGAGAAATTACAATTTTTCTCACTTGCCAAATTCATAATTTTTCATGTTTTACAAATTTTTAATCTCATTCTTTTTTTTTTTTTAAATACAATTATACGGACATACGTAAAAGTACCATCACAGAAAAATCCTGAATTATTTCCTTTCACTGATGTAGCTCTCTAACCGAAAGGAAACAAAACAATATATCACAGGGCTCAAAACAGACCAGGCGTTAAATAATGATTTTTTTTCCCCACTTTTTTTTTTAAGGTAATTACTTTTAGATTTTACAAATTATACGTTATTTATTACTTAAAACACCTGTCTTTTTTTTACGTTTATGTTACTATCCGACAGTTATTATATCTTCATGAAACATAATTGGAATAATCGATGGATTTATTAAAATTAATATCTTTTGTTTCGTTTTCTAATTCGTGTTTTTTTGTACTTTTGTGAGATAATGTTTTTATGCAATTTTTGTTAAATTGTGTTTTGTGAATGTTTTTTTATGGATGTCTGGAATGTAGACGTTAGAACTTGGTTGAGCTTTTCCAACATAGTTCCCCTAACTGCAGATAGTTTAAGGGATGCGGTGAAGAATGCAGCATTGGAATGAATTAGGGTCGTTGTGAAAAGGTTGACAAAAACTCTCTCTCTCTCTTTCCATTCTCTATCTATCTGTCTGTCTGTCTGTCTCTCTCTTAGTTCGACTCGTTCAATGTAACCATGTTTCTTTGTCTCTTTTCTCACCATCCCCTCTCTCACACTCTCCATCCTTTCCGTTCACATCTTTAAAAATCTTACCTGTCTGTAACCAATCACATTCTTCTCCCTTCTCTCTCCCTCTCTGTATCTGTCTCTCCCCTCTCTCTCTACCAGAATCCCCTCATCCCCGTACTCCAGAATCCCTTCCTCCTTCCCTCACCTCCCTACTTCAGAGGCATCGCCTCCCTAAATTCTTCTTTTATTCCTTCCGAATTCCTCGTTTTGTTTGTTTTAAAGATTTTGTTTTTCTTAAAATTTGTTTTAACACATCAAACGCCAATCAAAAACAATTGGAGGAGGAGGGGAGGAGGAGAAGAAAGAGGAGCAGTGGTAGTAGTAGTGGTGGTGGTGGTGGTGGTGGTGGTGTATGTAGCTAGATTGTGGTCATGGTTGTCGTGGTAACGGGGGGGGGGGCGCAGTGGTGGTGTTACTTTTAGTAAAAGAAGTGGTAGTAGTAGTGACGGTGGAGGGGGCCTTATACTTTGTAATTTCTTAATTAAGCCAACGAAACCCTACAAACCCGGCCACCCTAGCCCTCCCCACTTCCACCCCTCTCACCCCCGACTAAACTTTTATTAATGAAGATGTTGGATGGGCAAACCCTTTAATAGAGATTAGAAAAATTGTACGGTAATTCTTTTGTCATTTATCTTATTGATTTCATTGTTCATTAATCATTAATCTTCACATTTTCGTCTTGGCTTCTTCTTCTGGAAGGGAGGGAAGGAGAGAGATGAATGGGGGGGGGGAGGCACATGTACATTGTCGACCGATTCGCTAGTAATAACAGCTAAATGTTCCATAAATCCTAAAGTGTTTTGGTGTAGCTAGGGCAACATGATTCAATGTATCTTACGTTTTTCCATGCCTGAAGAAATGGTAAAAACACGAGGTGGGCACGGTAGGCTGGGACAACGGTGATCTATATGCATATTTCTTGATTAGTATCGTATGATTTATCAGCTACTGTTCTAGTTTCACTTCGTCTGCGTAATTGACAGAACGGTCACGACTGGAATATGTCGACCGATATTTTTTTCTCGATCAGCAACCACCACGAATGGATGGCTGTGTGCGTAGGAGTTGGTCATCTGTGTCTACAAGATTGTACCCTGTGACAAGGTACTGGTCATGTGTCTTCAGGATCAAGTACCAGCGATTCCTGAATGGTTTTGAAACCAATTTGCTTTTCAAAATTTTGAAAAGTTCCGGCTGGCCTTTCATCTAAATCAGAACCGAAGACGTCAAGCGAGCAGAATCTGGCAGTACTATTTCATCGACCCCGAAAGGATGAAAGGTAAAGTCGACCTCGGTGGAATTTGAACTCAGAACGTAGCGGCAGATGAAGTACCGCTAAGCATTTCGTCCGGTGTTCTAACGATTCTGCCAGTTCGCTGCCTTAATAATAATAATAATAATAATAATAATAATAATGGTAATAATTGTGATAACCTGAAGGGCAGGGGTTTATTTGCACCAATTCCATAAAACAATCATCCTAAAGTTTGGCATTTTAACCCTGTGATGACAACAGTTACAAGAATAGGAACAACAAAAACGACAATGACGACAGAAATAACAAGAGTAGCAACAACAACAATAATTACAAGAAAAGCTACAACACTGGCGCTATTATTTGTTCTCACCTTCTGGTGTCAAGCGCTCCCAGCTATGAAAGGACTGGCACTTGATTAGCTGTGCCAATTTTAGTGCCTGGAGTCTCTCATTCTGGCACCTTGCGTTAGCAGAGCGGCAACTGCACCAGCGACAGCAGTAATAACAAGACTAACAACAAAAACTCTAACAACGACGAATAAATAAGAAGAATGGAGCTGAGAGAGAGGTACGGAAAGACAGAGGTGGTGGTGGTGGTGGGAGATAGACAGAGGGAGAAGGAGTGAGTTAGTTGATGGAGAGAAAGAAAGAAACAGGGAAGAGTAAGATGGGAAGAAATGGTAAAAGGATATTAAAAAATGCTGGACAATACTGGAGGAACCAGTGTGTTTGAGAGTGTGTGTGTATGAGAGAGAGAAAGAGGGAGAGTGTGTATGTGTGTGTAAGAGAAAGCAATACAAGAGTAAGGTTGTAGACGGGAACAAGTTCGGAACAAGGTGAGAAATGGAGAGGGGAGAGAGAGGGAGGGAGGGAGTAAAATGGTAGACAGTGAAGAGCAAGGCGGCGGGGGAGGGGAATGTAGAGAAAGAAAATGAATAGCAAAGGGAGAGGAAGAGAAATATAAAGCTGAGAGTGTGAGGAGCGAATGAAGAAAAGAAGAGAAAACAGAGGGAAAGGACAAAGAGACAATGGCACAGAGGAGGAGGAAGAGGAAAGCAAGAAGAGATGAAGAGCGTTGGAGTAAGAGTGAGAGAGAGAGGCTAAAGAGTAGAAGGGGAGAAGGTAACGAGAAGAGAGTAGGGAGGAAGAAAGAGGGGAAGAAAGAGAGGGAGGTAAGAGTTGAAAAATAGAAAATAAATTTAATTTTCTTTTTAAATAATTATCTCTTTTATTGTAAATTATAATTATTATTATTGTTGTGTGTTTGTATGTGTTTGCCTTTCGTGCGTATGTTTACACACACACACACGCACACTTGTGTAAAGGTCTCTTTGCGTATGTCTGTACGTATTGCCAAGTTCATATATATATGTGTGTGTGTGTGTGTGTGTGTGTGTGTGTGTGTGTGTAAAAGACGATAAATTGGTATTGACCTATTTTTTCGTTTTGTTGAAACTCAACGCAAAGTGATTTATTTAAAAGAAAAATATGGTTAGTCAGTCAGCTGGTTTGTCGGTTGGTTATGTCGGTGGCTGGCCGGTTAGTTGGTAGGTCACTGGGTATTATAAGTACTATGTGTGTGTGTGTGTGAGTGTGTGTGTGTGTGTGTGAGTGTGTGTGTGTGTGCGTCTGTAAGACTGTGTTGTATTCTCTATATGTGTGTCTGTCTGTCTGTATGTCTGCTTATGTGTTGTGTATGTCTTTTCTTTTTTTTTCTTTGTTTTATTCGAAATATAATATCGATACTTCATTAAAACTTAAAGAAACAAGTACTCTTCTCTATAGAAATGCATGAACGTCGCTAATTCCCTAGTGTTGTGCTGTCAGAACTGTTATGAATTTAGGACAAGAGAAGGAGGAGGGAAAGTAAGCGGGGGTGGGGGTGGATAGAAAAAAATTAGTGATGGGTGGGTGGGGAGATGAAGTCCCTTAATCGCTGTCTTTAAAAGTGTTTTCACAAAGAATTTCAATTCTAAAACCATTTTCTTTTGTCTCTTATAATTGGACAAATTCAGAATAAATTAATGTTTGTTGTTGTTGTTCTTGTTAATGTTGTTTAGCCCCAGGTCATTCCTAACGACGCAGACTTATGATCAAAAGCGATCAATATGTAACGTCTCGTCTTTTGTTTTCAGACATATTGTCTTTGAGATAAAGTTATTTGGTATGTCCTTCCTTTGTAAAGGACTAGGATTGTGATTAGACGGAACTTCCGCTGTTATTTCTAGCAGGTTGAATTGATAGTTGTTAGAGTATCGAATCGATTGCTTTGTGGTTAATGCCCGGTCTGCTTCTGCTCTGTGTTCAAATCCTACCTTGATCCTACTTCAAGGTTCAGCATTTCCAGGGCGATAAATAAGGTAGAAGTCTGGAATGGTAAGTTGATGGCAATGTTAGAGCGTTGTTTCCGATTCTGCGAATTCCTCCCCATACCACTGAACATCTTGTAGTGAGAAAACGGGGGTATTCTGGACAGAGCTAATGGGGGAAATATCTGCATCGTATCAATATCTAGAAATATATGCAAACCCGGCAAGAAACTGGTTAAAAGCGAGGGCAGGAAAAAAAAAAAAGTTAAAAATATTGATTAGCAAACTTTAATTTTAAATCGGGTTCAATATATTTCGAATGGTAAAATCGAAACAATGTTATATTAAAACAGTTTATTAGGCATTGTCACCTGTTTTTCTGTAGAATATTTATACTCAATAATCTAAGCCTGTTGGGCCCATTCTGAACCGTAAATCCAATTTAGCTAATGATAATAATAATTCTTTCTGATATAGGCCTTGTGTGGGGACTGGGATAGAGGAGTACATCAGCTGTAGAGCTTTACTACTACTTATTTCATCGACCCCGAAATGATTTCTGTAATCCCACCCCACGACCCTGAATGACCCCCAAGAATAATTTTGACTGCACCAAAAAATTCACGAGTAGATCGAACATACGACCCCGCCGTTAGTGGTTATAACAGCGCAGATTTATTTCACAGAAAAATTCAAAATACTTCGTTATGTAGAAATAATTTGAGCGAGGAAGGAGATAGACGGAACATGAAACATGTCTTCCATACAAAGACACATGTGTAGCGACACCTAGTGACATATTAGCTTTTTTTACAACTTAACGAGTCATAAATCAACCAGCTGCAATGATATAAATATATATAAACGTACATACACACTCTAAAGTAAACCTCTCTCTCTCTCTCTCTCCAGACCCCCCACCCAAACGAAATTGACACGAAATAAACTAAAAGGCGGGTTCTGCGACTGAATTAAATATATTTACGTATTTAGTAGGAAGATCAATAAAAATACCCAACAATACCCGGTTAAACCTGAGATTAGTTTGCAAAAGGAATCCAGTTCGAAATGACGACCTATTTTTTATCTATTTTTTTCATTTTACTTTAGATACATAGAGAGATAGTCTTGCTGCTGATGATGATGCTGATGCTGCTAATATTACTAAGGGAAATAGAAGGGTTTTAAGAATGAAAGAGCGTCAGGGATGGGGAAGTGTTCGGGTAAATATTTGAACAACTTCGAAGCTTCAGAATAAAAAAAAGCACAAGATCGAGAGAAAGCAGGAAAGAAAGAACATAAAAAAAAAATATGAATGAAAAATATACAAAGAAAAAGGGGCAGGTGCGAAACCTTCAAGAACGTTGAAAGTGTTTTTTTTGTTTTTTTTTCGTATTTTATTCTGAATCATGGACCTTAATACATTTTATTGCAAGAAATAGGGAGGATTTAAAGGCTCAGTGGCCCCTGTTTACTGATAACTATCAGATCGTGATGAAATCAATAGTTTCTCGGATGGCATGTTATAGAGAATAGATCGGCGTCTTTACATAGGAGCGGGGAGGGATTTAGCATATGGCCGAGGAAACACCCTCTTTATCTATCTATCTATCTATCTATCTATTCATTCATTCATTCATTTATCCGTCTTTGTCTGTCGTTTTCTCCGTTATTCGACGATGAGGATTTAGCTGTTCTATTAATTGAAAGGCTTGCTCTTGAATTAATGTGAAAATGGCTGCATATTCCACAGACACAAGTCTGAGGTATACTCCATAATCCTCGCGACAGAATTTTGTTCAGTATCCATCTGTACCCATTTGTTTTGGAGTGGTCCGAGGTTATAGAAAATATTTGCCCAAGATGTCACGCAGTGGGATCAAATCCGGGACCTCGTGGTTGGGAAGCAATACTCGACTATACCAACACACACACACAAAATTTCGTGAAAAATATACGAATCTAGAAATAGTGAAATAATTTATAATCTTTTTTTTTATATAAATTTTCTTCCTATTCAGATAATCTTAACTCGCTTAGTCATAGTATCTCTGTTTCACACCTTTTCTAGCTCTGATAAAGCGTCTGCCTGCCTGCCTGTCTGTCTGTTTGTCTGCTTAGAGTTTTACTAGGCTGTGTTGGCATAAGCCAACTCCTTAGTTCTGTATTCTGGTATTGTTTCTTGCTCCCGAAATAACGAGATCGCAATGTTACTGGATTTAAGAGATCTTCTCAGTGTGTGTGTGTGTGTGTGTGTGTGTATGAACAACAATGTAGCTACACGCGTTTTGTTGGCGATTTCTTTTCCTTCTTTAAACTTTTCCCTTGCTCATTTTCGACGATATATATATAATAAAAGAAGGAAAATGCAGTTTATATAGTCTTAATATATTTTAAGTGAAAGAGTGTGGTGGTTGTCGACCGGTTTCGCTTTCGCTAATCATGTTCATGATATATATATATGTATATATATATATGCTTTGAGCTTAAGTGCTCAGGAGTCCCGGGCTTACCTGGAATGGGAAGCGCTTAGCTACTTAAAAGAACAAGACGTTAGGTCATCGCAGGAGAAGTCCTTGCTGGTGTCTGTGATTGTCACCCGAGTGGCTTGAAGCAACGCTAAATGAAACATCCTGCTTAAGGATACAACACGCTGCTTTATCAACGAAGCACGAATCGGGCCTTTCCCCTCATTCCTGGTTGCTCGGCTTATATATATATATATATATATATATATATATATATATATATATATACGATGAGTAAAAGAAAGGTGATAGTGATAGAATAACACATAAATGTATGTACACACATATAAGGGTGAAAGTAAATGTTGGTGTGTGTGTGTAATGCTAATCCCTGCATAGAAAATCCATTTCTCATACATACGTATCAGATTAATGATCCGTGACGGAGCACCTGGTCGTGTTGGTCCTATTATTGATGTCATATTTTAATATCGCTCTGTACCGCACCTCATCTCACACACACACACACACACACACGTGTATATATATATATATATATATATATATATACAATTACACGCTTTCATTTACAGCCATTCACTCCTTTCCCCCTTCCCTAATTCATTCCTTGCTCCCTCCTGCTACCACCTTCCCTCACACATATACACACATATATATACACACACGATACATATATCGCACTTCAGCGCTTTCATCGATTGTTTCTTAATATGGCTGTCTCTAATTGATCCGTCACCACACTAACAACGCCGCCGTCACCACTATCATCACCACCATCATCATCATCATCATCATCATCACAGCCGCCAGCACCAACGCCGCCGCCTCATTAATATAACAATTACTACCAAAGCAATACCACCACTACCGTCGACAATATACGAACAATACGCCACTACCAACAACGCCTCTGTAGTCCTAGATACACTATGCCTGAGGTGGGGAAATGATGTGATGGTTACAGCTGGCACTGGTATTGATCATGGTTGTTCTCAGAGGTGACCTAGGGCTAAACTACATCACCACTACCACGAACCTCACCAACACCGCTACCACCGGCAGTACCACTACCACCGGCACTCTTACCACCGCCAATGCTACCACCTATACCACTGCCAACACCGGTCTCACCAGCACTACTTTCGATAACCCTACCAAGACCTACTGCAACACAAACTCACTGCCAGTATCGTCATCGAAACAACTACTACTACTACTGCTACTACTATCACCACCAACACTACTACTACTATCACCACCACCACTACTACTATTGCTACTATCACCACCACTACCACTACTACTGCTACTACTACTATCACCCCACCATAACCATCACCACTAGTACTATCACCGCCACTGTGCTACAGCACCAGCCCCCACCGCCACCTGCACCAACACGACTACCACGAACAACAACAACTCCATACCTTACAATATCACAACCTACAACAACAAGACTGACAACAACAACAGCAGCAACAACAACAACAATAGTACAAACAAGAGGAAAACAATGGAAAGCAAGTAACTTTTAACTATTCAAGGTGACACGAAAGTCTACAAAAGTAATTTTGTCTTTTTATAAAAGACAACAAAAATTTAAAAAACGATGGCTGCAAAGAAAATAATAAAAAATATAATAAATAAATAAAAATAAAATAGAATAAATAAATAAATAAAAATAAAAAAACAGCAGAATTAAAAAAAAAATACAGAAATTAATAGGAAAGTGGGCAAAAAAAATCCTGTTTTTGGTGTTGGTTTGACCGGCGCTGCTGGTGTGAAGTGGGTGGGAGTAGTGGGTGAAGGTGGGAAGCGAAGAATGAGGCGTGGTCTTTGATATATTCCTGATAAAAACAAGTTCTTTTATAATGGTCCATTGGAGTAACGGTGGGAGTAGAGATGGCAGGTCGCCAAGACAAAATGGTTTTCAACGTTTTAAGCTTCTCTCTCTCTCTCTGTGACTGTATGTATATATCTATACATGTGTGTGTATATTTACTTACGCACATTTGCTTTTGTTACTTTACGTTTCTCTCTTGTGTATGTGTGTGTATATATGTGTGTGTGTTTGTGTACCCCTCTGACTGCGTGACTAGAGCAGTGGCGTGTTAGATTTAATGACTTTGTACCTAGCAATTTAGTTTCATCGGGGGCCCGAATTCGGCTTTTCATCTAAACGCGAGATCGATAAAATAAGTACCAGTCAGGAACTGGTGTCGATATTCGCATCCCAGAAAATTCTGAGGCAGCATCCTTGTACCTATTCCAGAAATCATTATTCTTTAATATGTAATGATGCTGGTGGTTAGATGAAAGGAAAAACTGCTGCAGACATACAACAACGGTTAGATGAAACAATAATGAAGTGAGTTCCGGTTTCCGATTTCATCCATCTTTGTTTTCTTTTAATAAGATACATTTCTGATTTTGTTTTTTTTTAAATGACTCTTTCTCTCTCTCACACTGCTTCGCCCTTTCTCTTTCTCTTCCTGTCCTTTCCACTGTAACTTCCACTCTATCTTTTTTCTCTCTTACTCTTCCAATCTCTCTATCCTTTCCCTACGCCCAATCTCAACACAAATCTCGTTGTCTCACGTACAATAGCATAAGTTTCTCTCATTTGGTATAAAACAGCTGACAAAGACAAAAACATCGTTTGCTGTGAATGGACAACCGCTAAGAGGATCGATGGAATGTTTCGCATTTTTTGCTCTTTTGTAGGCTCCGAGTTCGAATCTTATAGTTAATTCTGCATTTTATCTTTTGGGGATGGATAAATAAGTATCAATCCAGGATGGAAAAATGGCAGAACTGTTGGCATTGTTTCTGTTCCACTTTTTACAATGTGGCAGCAACGTCTGCGACTACATTGGCACCAAATTGGTCGTCCTTCTTCCTAAATAAACGTTTGTATTATGAAGAAGGTAGAATTGCATGTATGGTTGACTGCTAGTTGTTTCTGAAGAAATCTTGACCAGGCCTGCTCATAAATATAAAGATGCATGGCCAATATTGACCGACGGAGGCCTTAGTCTGAAAATTCATCAGATTTAGTACCGTTTTGTGTGACTAGAAAAGAATTTGTCTGAATCCGTTCATAATAATTAAAATAGTTGCATGTTTTGAACGCATTCGCCAACAACGTATTCACATCTTGTGTTTGATGTCCTCAACAAGGAGGCATTTGTATCGGTCTGCTTTTAGTGTAAAGGAATTTCCACAAAATTAGATTTTGTTTTCAGAAAGTATCATAAAAAAAAAAATCAAATAAGCCAGTTTTCATTTTGGAAACAAAAGTCGCTATTTCGAATTTCAGGTTCCTTGAGGCCAGGATGTGACCTATGAAGTGGACCGTACAATCATTATATATATATATATATATATATATATATATATATACACACAAGGTGGCCCAATAGTTGCAAAGGAGTCTGAAATTTTAAATTCGTTTTAGTTGCAGTTTTTAATTTGTAATTTACACGATGTGGTTTTTCACACCTAACCTTAATATATTTCCTATATTTAAACTCTATATGATGCTAAGGTATTGTAAATTTAAAACAGAACTTAAATGAATTATCAACACCTCTGTGACTTTTGGGCTACCCTGTATATAGGCGCACATAGATATGTATATATACAAACATACATTAACAAATGTACGCTTAATAAACACATCTTCATCGTGTAAGTGGATCCTGCGGATAACGCGCAACTCCTATTGACCTAATGAAGGAAAGTGTGTGAACGTACGCAAGATAATTTAGATGCGCAAGTTGACTCAGCGCTTGCATTAGCTGTGTGTGTGAGAGAGATAGGTTATGTGGGTAAAAGGCAAGATGTGTGTCCAGTTATAAGAATCACACATACGTATACACAGACATTTCCATATATTGTCAATATGCTACTAAATCCGCATATAATAGCAACGTACTTTGTGTGTGTGTGTGTGTGTGTGTGTGTGTGTGTGTGTGTGTGTGTGTGTGTGTGTGTGTGTGTATAATATAATATAATATAATGACAGAGTGGAAGAAATGTAGTCAATTTAAAAGACATGCACAGATCTAAAAGTGGATATTAAAAAAAATATCCACTTAGTCGTTGTGCTTACGTAACATTTATATATTTGTATTGCTGTGCATACAAATATATGAATTCCATAAACGTGTGTGTCTCTCTCTCTCTGTGTGTGTATATATATAAACCTTTTAAAAATTGATTTTTTTTTCCTTTATGTATAGTTTACATTGATAAAGTCACATCTATTCTGAAGGAGATCTGAGATACTTTCTGATACAGCAACATTATATTTTACTAAGAAACACTTCGAAGGAAATGTCAAAATCGTCCTTATAAAAATGTCTACACACACACACACACACACACACACACGAAAGGAAAGAAGAGGCAGGAATGCCAAATCGAATTAAAATAGAGAAATTGTCATGTTAGCAGCAATCTGTGGAAAATATTACAGACTAAGATTTCCCTCATTGTCAAGACTACTGCCGCCATGTTTAGCTTTTGACTACAGTCTTTCAATAAAGAATTGTTTTTCTAGATGGTACAAAATGCACAGACACAAGGTAGGCGTAGGCATGGTTGTGTGATTAACAAGCTCGTTTAGCAACCACGTAGTTTCAGGTTCAATCGCACGGCATGCCACTTTTGGTAAGTGTTTCTGACAATATCCTTGCTCCGACCACTACCTTGTTAGTGACTTGTGTAGAAGGAAACTGTGCGGAAGCCCGTCATATACTATGTATGTCTTTGCCTCTTTCTCCCGAACGCTGCTTGCCAACTGATGTTTGTTTCTTTACGTGACTACTGTACAAGACACTTGCTCAAAATGCCACGCAGTGGGACTGAACCCACATGCATGTGGTTGTGAAGCAAACTTCTTACCACATAACCATTCTTTTATATAAATGGATGTTATAAAAATTAGTCAATACGTATCGTGGTTTTTGGAAGCTTCTGATTAGCGCTGTTTTAACTCCGAGTTTACGGCACCAATTTATTCGTTGAAGCGGTAAACGAAACAATTCTGGTGGATATATCTCTCTTGTCGAGTCGATTTCTTTTTATGCTCTCAACAAATTCAGTTTTTTTTTTCTCCGATGCATCTCCCGTCCTCCCCATCTGTGTGTGTGTGTGTGTGTGTGTGTGTGTGTGTGTGTAAAAATATATTACGTATATGTATATAAATGCCAGTTATAGTTATATATACGTCTATATATGTATATCTCTCTGTGTATATGTGTATGTGTATATATATATATATATATATATACACACACACGCATATATCTATGTGCGTTTCCTTTTCTCCTATGTGTGTATGTATATGTCTTTATACATATATATATGCACATATATGTTTCTTTTTTGTTTCTCTATATGCCTATGAACGTGCTTGTGTGTACACTTGTATATATATATATATATATAAATATGTATATATATATATATATAAATATGTATATATATATATATATAAATATGTATATATATATATATAAATATATATATATATAAATATATATATATATAAATATATATATATATATATATATATATACACATACACTCGTACAAATACACAAAAGCACGCATCTACACACACGCACATGACTGCTGTCTGGTAAATCCGCTATCATTTAATGCATGACGTAGTTTTAAAAAGTTTTGCCTTCCAGCGAAATCATTGTTATCATTGAACTCATTAATAACTGTATTAATAATAATAAGAATAATAATAATAATGATAATAAGTGAATAAACAGTAATAATCTGATTGTGTTGGTGGTTGCTACCCTGATGGTGGTGTTTAAATTTTTTATTTGAACATATGTGTTATTTGCCGATTAAAGTCATTTCAAACGAAATACAAAACAGCTATTTCTTTATCGCCCCTGTAACCGCTGCTGCTGCCACTACTACTACTACTTCTACTACTACTCACCACCACCGTCATTGCCTTCATCATTAGTATAATTTTAATTTTTAGTGCTCTTCGAGGTCTGCTCTTATTATAAATTCAGGTTTGTAAGATATGTAACCAAGGAAAAATATACAGCAGTGTTCATTGGATATTCTCTCTTACTCTCTCTCTCTCTCTCTCTCTTTCTCTCTTTCTCTCTATCTCTTTCTCTCTTTCTCTCTATCTCTCTCTCTTTCTTTCTCTCTCTCTCTCACTTTCTCTCTCTATTTCTCTCTCTCTCTCTCTCTCTCTCTCTTTCTCTCTCTCTCTCTCTCTCTCACACACACACAATTGTTTTGACGTTGACTTTAACATTAAGCTAAATAGTTGCCTCGTACTCATTCGTAGTCGACAATATTCTTTTATTTGTTTCAGTCATTTCAATGTGGCCACGCTGGAGCAGCACCTTTATATCTTTATTAAATTTTCACAAAGAGAAGACTGAAAGGGGCTTCATAGTTTCGACTTGCTAGACTTCGTCCAGCAGTGACAGTCTGATGAAGACTAGGGGCCGAAACTTCGAAGCTACTATCACCTTCTCATAAAAGCCTCTCTCTCTCTCTCTCACTCTCTCTCTCTCTCTCTCTCTCTCTCTCTCTCTCTCTCTCTCTATATATATATATATTGACGCAGACATTGATGTTACTGTGCGGTAAGAAGCTTGCTTCCCAACCACATAGTTCCAAGTTCAGTTCCACAGCGTTGCATCTTCTTCGTCAAGTGTTTTCTACCAGAGTCCTTGTGAGTGGATTTTGTAAACAGGAACTG
>NC_142952.1:35565976-35570976 GCF_046866305.1 Octopus bimaculoides | reverse complement strand
AGTTACATAGTAAATTACAAATTATATATTCGTGTATAAGTCGCACTATTTTATACTTGTTTTTTAATGGAAGACGCTGTGATGCGAATTATATACGGAATAAAGCTAAATCTACGAAAGAAATAGAATTGTATACCAATATTAAGCACGCATGCAACTTGTGCAAGAGTAAACACAGTGGGTATTTGGGGGTATTTGTGTGTGTGATGAATCTGCAGCGTCTTGAATCTCTATTACAAGTTTCGCATTGCCGATCATTCAAACGACTAAAGTATTGACGCAATGGGACATTATTTGCATGTAGCTTCCGCACTTCATTCGTTTGAATAATCGTCAACGTGAAACCCACTGTTACAGTGCAAACCATTTTAGCTTCCAATAATATAATGCACACACACACACACACACACTCTTTTACATATTGAGCACATATTTTTGTTAGTTTGTATCTACAAAGGAGCACCACCCCCATCCATACACACGTACATAATCTGTTGTATTCGATTAGATAATTACGTAAGGAATATTTAAAAAAACATCACTCAAAAATAAACAATAAATCTTCTTTTATCCTCGGAGAATTTGATAGGATTGTAACCAGGATAATACAATTGAAACATGAATAACAAAATATGTACACCCTAGTACACACATACACACACACACGTACATATAAACAGATATATAAGTACTGGTCTTTAGTTGGCGTCATTGCAGCACCATTAGTGTGTGTGTGTATGTATCAATATGCTTAGTTATAGTGGAATATTTTATGGTTTGGCATTTCTTCAAGCTGGTAGTGAAGTAATATGCGTAACCACTTACCTAATTATCAATACATCTACCCACCCACAATCTCACACCAAAATATATATATATATATATATAAATGTATGTATAGATATACACACAATCACATGCGTATATTATGCACATTGTTAGATCATATATATGTTAACATGTGTATATATGTAGATATAGCTGACGCCATACAAATTTGTGAACTTCGAGAGAGAACTCAAATAGTTATATTTTGGAACGGTGGATCTCGAAGCAGATGAAGCTATGAATATTAACTTGTAAATATTAGGTTAATAAATACCACTTTGGAGAGCTTCGACTTTTCTATCCAGCGGGGTTTTTAACTCAATATTTCTTCTATTCTTTTACTTGTTTTACTTATTTGACAGCGGTCATGCTGGAATACACCGCCTTTTGTCGAACAAATCGACCCCAGGACTTATTTCTTTGTTAGCCTAGTTCTTATTCTATCGGTCTCTCTTGCCGAACCGCTACCATTATCATCATCACCACTCCGTCGTAATAATCTTCATCATTTCCATTCCTACCATGGCGAACACCATAAATAATGAACGCCAATTACTGTTAATAAGGAACTGGGAGATTGTGAGGAAGAGGGGGAAGGAGCTGAAAGTTGGGGTGGGTGGAATTTAGGGATCGGGTGTGGGGGTGAGTTGAAGTAAACCCCGTGAGAATGAGGCAAAGGGGAAGGAGAAGGAATCGGGTGGGTAAGATCCATTTTGAGAGGAGGGGCGTACAGGAGGTAAGGAAGGAGAGGAAAAGAGAGAAAGGGGTTATTAATAGACGGTGGGGGAGAAGTGGGAGTGTTTGCGTGCGTCTTTGGAAGCTAGTCTGTGTGTGTGTGTGCGTGTGTGTACTTGTCCAGGTGGGTGTTATTATGTGTGTGTGTGTGTCTGTTGCCATAGGAACCGTAGGATCATTGCTAATTAAAGTAATCCTGTAATGAGTAACTTTACAGAGCGACACGAAACTGGCTGTTGTTGTGTCGGTGGTGGTGGTGGTGGTAGTCGCAATAGTAGGGGTTGTAGTGGACATCGTAGTAATTGTTGTGGTGGAGGTCTCGGTAGTAGCGCCATTAATTGTACTGATGGTGGGGGTTATTAGTTCTGGTCATCGTAGTAGTAGTAGTGGTGGTTTTTGCTTATAAAAAAGGGACCTACGGAGGTTCACACACACACACACACACACCACTCTCGCCACGAATGCCTGAGTATCTTAGTTATATAAATCTCTGGCAAGGATCGAGACACGTACATCACGCCTCAACGCTAACCCTTAACTCACACAACTTTTCGAACCTCCACCACCACCACCACCTCCATACTTACCATCCCTCTCTCTCCCCACGTCCATCCCCTCCAGCGCCACCACCACCACCACCTCCTCCACTGCTCGCACCACTCCAACAATCACGCGCATCTCCAGAAACTCCCATATTTCACGTGAATAGGTCTCACACCCATTGACTAAAAAAAGTATCCCTTCACACACATACACACTTTCATTGACATACGAGCGTATAAGGCTCTGATAATCAGCTTGGAATTGTACATTGTCGCACACAAACACGCGCTCGTGCACACACACACACACACACACACACACGTGTGCGCGCGCACAGAGGCGTACATCATTTGTAACATGACACTATCACACAAAAACCACTCCAGAGTTTGTCACTACTCTTCCTCTCCCTCTCTCCCTCTGTCTCTCTCCCTCTGTCTCTCTCCCTCTGTCTCTCTCCCTCTTCCTCTCCCTCTGTCTCTCTCCCTCTTTCTCTCTCCCTCTCCTCTCCCCCTCTCCTCCCCTCTCCCCCTCTCCTCCCCCTCTCCTCTCCCCCTCATAGACGCACACTCACTCTCTCCTTCATTCCCTCTCTCTCTCTCTGGTTCTCTCTCTGGTTCTCTCTCTGGTTCTCTTTCTCTCTCTGGTTCTCTCTCTCTCTTTCTGGCGCGCACACACGAATGATATACTCCCAATTTCAAACACACACACACACACACACACACACACACACTAACTGTGTCAGGCGAGGGCACTCCCGCTTGGTCGCACTATCTGCTAGACATAGGAGTTAAATGTACCCCATATTATAACTCACCGTTTTGGGAAAACAATGGTCACATTGGGTAATGTAGTGCTACATGTCATCTCAGAAATGACAAGATGGTCACATTTGGAAGATCTTGGATCATTGGACAGTTCGATCGATGCTAACAACAACGGTCTGAAAATTAATGTAAATGTCGAATGGGATGATAAGAGAATGGGGGATTCGCGAGATGATGGGTGGCTGGATGAGCCTATGTTGGTGTCCGATTACTGTCGTAACCGGTTTAATCCTACCTAACACACGAACCGGCTCGCTTAGATTTTCCCAGTCGGTAACTGAGTGTCGTCGTTGATTGATCCTTCAGTCTCGTATAAAGTAATTAATATTCAATGTCCAATATACAAAGAAAATATAAGTAGTTTAAAATTAACTAATCAATATTGTGTGTATGTGCGTGTGTGTGTGTGTGTGTGTGTGTGTGTGTGTACATACACACTCTCACCATCGGATGTCAAGCGATGGTTGGGGTGGGGGGTCAAACACAGACACGTATACATACGTACATGTATGTATGTATATATATATTTATGTGGAGAATGGAGCAACAAATACAAGAAGATGCTTCAGACTACCCCTGAAGGATTGAGGCAAGCCTATCATTTACCTATATATACGACGGGCTTCTTTCAATTTCTGTCTACCAAATCCATTCTCAAGGCTTTGGTCGGCCCCAGACTATTGTAGAAGACACTTGCCCAAAGTGCCACGCAGGGGGACTGAATCCGGAAACATGTGGTTCATAAGCAAGCTTCTTACTACATAGTCGCTTCTGGAAAATGGAACTTAGAATGTTGTGTGTGTGTGTGTGAGTGAAGGTGCATAGCCTAGTGGTTAGTGTTGCACTGACGATTGCTACATGGTGGTTTCGATTCCTAGAACGGGTGTTGCCTCGCGTTCTTGAGCAAAAAACTTCATTTCACGTTGTTCTGCGATCACTTCGTCATCTAACATGTGGCACCCTGTTGCACCTGTACATGTAACGTCGATTTGATGAAAGGAGTCAGCTTTTGTGAACACAACAATTTAATCGCTATAAACAAATCATGTGTGTGGTTGTTCAGCAAGAAATTGCAGAACGGTCATACGCCATCTAACGGCGGATGTGTCCATGTTATACAGCGTTGGTCAAAAGTCACCTGACAGTATATCCAAACCATTTAATTCAAAGATTTATTTATGTTTAACAATTGAATGAATTTAATAAAAGCATCTAAATATGAAACATCACGAATAATTTTTGAAGCTGAAGTCCTTCTCGAGCGACACATTTTCCCATTCGAGTCATTACAGAATTACAGATAGTATTTATGGAATTTTAATTTACTGACGGGTGACTTTTGGCCAATCCTATATATATATATAGTTGGCCAATCCTATATATATATATATGTTGGATATTTAGACATCTAGATAATTCGGTGACTATTCAGTTTGTTATTCGTTTAACCACGTAATATATCGTAGTTGCTGATGCTACGAATATATTATATATATCTATCTATGCGTCTGTGTGTGTGTGTGTGTGTGTGTGTGTGTGTGTGTGTGTGAGATGAATGTGCATGAGAGGGGCATACCGTTTTTACATTGTAATTTTATTTGCTTGTTATGTATGCAGTAATGTATAGATTTGCGGGTCTACCCTTTGTCCCTTTGTCAGCTTCTAGATATATTCGGGTCTCCAGCAGAGTATGTATTCTGCCATTGATTTCATCCCCATAATCACCGAACTTGCAATCAATATACTTATTTATCTTTGTACCTTATTTTATATTTCTCACAATATTTGTCTTCCTCCTCTCTTATACACACTCACATTCTGTGTGTGTGTGTGTGTGTGTGCATATGCACATATGTATTTGTACGCACACACATATACACTCGTGTGCTAACATGTATACGTGTTCGTTCGATCGAATCATGAGTTTCTTACTAGTCTCAAACGTACTTTCGGATATCGTCGTCTTTCGCCTGCAGAGCGCAATACATGAAACGCGAAGCACATACACACACATTCACATACATCTACACACACACACACCTACATATTCGCATGTACATCCATGTG
>NC_142952.1:35530976-35560976 GCF_046866305.1 Octopus bimaculoides | reverse complement strand
GTGTGACCATATATATATATATATATATATATTTCACATTTTCCCTGCTACTTCAGACAAAAAAATAACTCAATAAGAACAAAAAAAAAAAAAGGCACCAATAATAAATACTTGTCCGTTGTTTCGTATTCACTGATGTGTAAAGAGGCGGGAAACACAATGAGGATAAAAGACGTTAAATAAAGCAACAGCAACACCACAGTAACTCACTTCAAGTAAGACAATATATACACGCATTTGTGTGTGCGTGAACATATATATATTTACAACACACACACACACAAACATATATATATATATATGAAACATACTTAACAAGAAAGAAACGAGCTTCAGATGTTATAAAGAAACGTGTCTTGAGGAACCGAGTATTTTGAGAGATTCAATATGGTGGCCATCGCAATCTCTCATCTCATAATAAATCGTCTTTGTGTTGTGTTGTGTGTTATATAGTTATTTTACTATTTGTCCGTTCGGCTCTTTGTTTGTTTATGCCTTTGTTGGTTGTTTTTTTTTTCTTTTTAGTACCATTTTGTTTTCTTTTGTTGTTTTTCCCTCCGTCCATTTCGAGTTCACTCAACTTGTAATCATACTGCCACTCCAGTTTCTCACTGGTGGTGGTGGCGATGGTGGTGAGGAGGTGCTGGTTGTGGGGTGGGGTGGATGGCGTGTGGGTTCCTGGATAAAAGAAATATGCGGGCACCTAATACAAAATACGGAAATACGTTATACAGGGAGGCTCCGGACTTCACATTCATATAAAGATATGGACTAACAGATACAGACTAACATGTGTATGTGTGTATGTGCCGGTCTGCCATATAAATATATATATATATATATATATATATATATATACACATATGCACATAGATATGCACACATATTTATACACATATATATATTAGGCATACAGGCTCACGCACTACGTATGTCATACATACACACACACACACACACACCCAAAGCAATCTCAATGCATGCACGCACATACACATACGCACATGCGAGTGTGTGAGCATCTATAACATAAGTATATGTTTATATGTAGATATATACAAATATATATATATACACAAATTATATATACATATATATATATACACAAATTATATATATACATATATATATACACAAATTATATATATACATATATATATACACAAATTATATATATACATATATATATATACACAAATTATACATATATATATATACACAAATTATACATATATATATATATATATACACAAATATATATATATATATATATATATATACAAGTACTTATGCGTATACTTTTGTATACAATGCATAAACACTCACGCATATACATGAACGTGTAAATATGTGTATATGTGCAACGTGTACTCATTGGTAACCTCAAAATCTTACATTATGTTGGAAAACCTCAATTAAATGATTATCTCTGCAATTAGAGTACAAATGCTCCCAGTGGGGTTCTTGAGAATGCAATAACGGAAAGCATGGAAAGGACAAACAAAAACATCAAGTAATCCAGTATTTTGGGAAATTCCTGGCAATGTGATAAGATGCGGACAGTGTGTGTGTGTGTGTGGCTAAACAGATGGTTTGACGTATGAAACGTGATGTATGAATGAATGGTTGTGTGTGTTGCGTTTAAGTATGTAACACAGATATGCAGGAAAAAGTACATTGGTTGGCCCAAGAGCCATAAAAAAAGGAGCATACGCACATGTTCTTACCATATGCGCTTGCGCACACAGAGACAGTAAATCTCTCCCTCCCTCCCTCCCTCCTTCTCTCCTTCTCCCTCTCTCTCACTCCCCCCATCACAACACATGTATAGAAAGCTGATCACAAACATACAAACACAGGAATTAACAAAACCTGTTTTCAGATTTATGCGCGAAATACATATGTATATAAACATACGTATAAATGTAACTGTACGTGTGTGTATGTATATATATCTACCTATCAATGTATGTTAGCGTGTATATATATATATCTATGAATACGTGTGCGTTTGAATCTCTCTCTCTCTCTCTCTCTCTCTCTCTCTCTCTCTCTCTCTCTCTCTATGCATGCAATTATATGAGTGTGTATATGGTTGTAAATGTATGTAGACTGCTGTATATGTATGGACGGCGACGTGGACGCACGTCCACTCGCCCACTAGAGGGAGCAGCGAGCAAAGCTGCTCAAATCGAGGCTCATTGTCCTTTCCTCTCTGACGAAATTAGTCTTGAGTCAGCTTCGTTTCCCCGGGTTCTTGTTGAGGTTTCAGTGAAGAGCTACTTGAAGGCTTCCAAGTCTACACAGACTAGAAAACATGATTAAGATGCCAGCTGCTGGATTACGTTGAGAAATAATTCTAGTCTTAATGTCTTATTGGTTTGTTTCCTGATGATGCTATTGCTGTGGTAGTAATTATTGTTATTCTTCAATTTATCTTTTGTGTTTAAGAGGAAGTTGGTTTTCGTTGGTCTTATTGTATACACGCTGTCATACGATATAATGCAATATGCGTAAGTGTATGCATGTGAATCAATATATATATAACAAGATGGAATGAACAGACTTTAATCACAAATCGCAACAATTGTTTCTGTGTATTTGTAACAGCTTTAAGTTGCTGAATTTCCAGCTCATATTATTGTATACATAATACTTTAACAACCGATAACAATATAGTACTTTGAAATGCACGTTATGGGGTTATTATCCAGATGATCTTTAATGAGCATCAGTTAGCATGCGGCGTTACCTTTCCTATTCTGACTCAGAGTTGGAATTTCAGATCCTGTTTAATGGCAACTCAAACTCTCACCCTCAACAATTTTGATAGATACATAGTGTCATGCTATCATAATTATCTAGACCCAAACCTAACCATTAGTATAATCGTTAGCTATGGGTAGTGAACTGCCAGAATTGTTTAGACATAAAGTATTTAACTGCGAGCCTCCTGAGTTCGAATCAGGATGATGTCAACTTTGCATTTCAAACATAGTGAAGCTGATAAAATGAAATATAAACACCATTTAAAAACAAGGTGCCAATGTCATCCTTTGTTCTTGTCTCTACAGATTCCTTTACAAAATGACCAATTGACTCTCTTGATAATAATGAAAATGGTTTTAAGTTTTGGTACACGGTCAGCAAATTTAAGAGTGGGAGAGAGTCGATTCAATTGACCTGAGAGCTCTGTTAGTATTTAATCGACATCGAAAGGATGAAAGGAAAGTCAGCCTCGGCAAAATTTGAACTCGGAATGTAAAGAGCAGAACTGTTGTTGCGCTTACTCCAGGCTGCATTGCCGATTCTGCGAACTTGTCGCCTTCGTTATAATGTTTGTAACACACGAGAAAAAGAATCTGTTGAGATGAGAGCAGTGGATGATATCAACCCTCAGTATTTTTTATTAACAAGGCTGACATCGTCCGGGCTTGAACTCAGGAGGCCTCTAAGTGCTTCATGGTATCATGTTCGTTGTTCAAACCATTGACCGCAGTAGTCAACTGGAATTTGAACTCAGAACGTAAAGACAAACGAAATACCACTAAGCATTTCGCCCGGCGTGCTAACGAATCTACCAGCTTGCTACTTTCATAATAATAATAATCTTTTCTACTCTAGGCACTAGGCCCGAAATGTTTTGGGTTGGGGCCAGTCGATTAGATCGATCCCAGTACGCAGTTGGTACTTAATTTATCGATCCCGAAAGGATTACTGGTATTCTGCTTGACTCTTGAAGGATGAAAAGGCAAAGGTAACTTTGGTGAGATTTGAACTCACAACGTAAAAGAGTCAGAACAAATAGTGTAAGACGGTTTTCTCAAATGTGGCAATACTCTTCTAATCTTGATAATAATATGGACGGCTCTGATAATGCTTTTCTGGATGATGGTGGCGATGATGAGGAATAAATGATGTTGGCGGTGTTGATGGAGATGAGGGTGGTGGTGGTTTGTTGCATTGGCACAAGTCCAGAAAATTCTGAATAAGGTGAAGTTCGCTGTGACTGGTACATATTTGATCGGCCTTGGGGAGATCGATAACAACAAAGGACAATATCACTGATGTGATCAACTGCAACAACTGCAGTAATAACAAGAAGAAGAAGAAGAAGAAAAGATAAGACAGAAGACAGAAAACGGGATGAAACGAAACAGAAGCGTTGCAAGGAAATAAAAATAATAAACGCAAACAATTGAAACGAAAACACAAAAAGACGAATAACTACAGAAACAAAACGATAACCAATATAAACAAGAACAATAGAAACGAAATGGATGTCCAGTAGGTCTAAAAATTGACCACAAATTATCAAACTAATCGCATGCTTAAATCGCACCACACCAACACAACACAACACAACGCACCGCACGCTAATACAACAGCGTAGGACACATCACAGTACGTTTTTACATTCGCCATATCAATACATATCTTTCTTAACATCGAAATCTACCTACGTGTTCGCACGCAATACTACCGGAAGCACTTGACATAGAGAAGGAAAAGAGAAAAAAAAGAAAATATCCGCCATCTTGATTTCCTTTGAGATGTTGTAATACCGATTGTTGGAGTGGTATATTATTCAATATCTCACACCGTATTTTATTATTTATCGTATTTTTAAGATATTCTTGTTATTTTTTTCCCCATTTAGTATTCTCTTTACATTATTATTATTACTATTATTATTGTAATTATTATTATTATTATTATTCCATCGTAATATCGTTAGCGGTCTAGGTGTTAAGCGAGGGAAGTTTATCATGTGAAATAGATGTTAGGAGGTGGAAGAGAAAAAATATTTCGTGTCTTATGTGTGTGTGTGTGGGGGGGGGCGATTATTTAGCTAGATGTATATGCTTGCGTATGTATATATGTATGATTATGCGAGAGAATGTTTATGACAGTATGCGTGTTGTGCTGTCCGTTTTTAAAAGTGTACATACCAGTATTATAGTACTATATATCTATAAAAGTATATATACATTTTTTTCATTTATATATATTTTCATGTACATATATTTATGTGTGTGTCTGTGTGTGTATTTACGTACATAATTTAAACGCATAAACGTATATATTCATGTAGGCATATGTATGCATAAATATATACATCTATATGAATGCGCGTCTGTATTTATATGCTGGTAGTTTTGTATATGCAAATATATTTCTGTTAGCATATACATACCCTATGTATGTGTGCCTATATATATATATATAGATAGATAGATAGATATATATGTACACACACACATTTCTACACTCACACGTGTATATATAAATATATTTATATATATACGCATACATGTATACATCCATGCATATAGACTCACGTTTAGCATATGTACACGTACACACATATATATACGCGCTCGTGTGTACACGTCATTGTTTTAACACACATACACGCACACACACTGTCTTAGTTTAAACCGCGCTGTATAATATTTGAGTTAGGAATTCCCTGGACAGGTAGCCACATATTTCAGTGTGATATCCACTGTAGTTGTAGACCAGCGTATTCCATGAAGTGTTGCTAATATATCAGGTGTCTCTCGTATATAAAACGAATATAATTGGTAAATAAAGTCACAAAGGGGAGACAACTTGTACATTCATACTTTGGCCCATGACCTGGTAACGCCATCGCTGATAATGCTTACACCTCTATTGCCAGTGCTATGATGTGCATCCTCACCTTTTTAGTAGGAGTAGTGGCTAAGGTTTCTGGTCATCAAGTTTTAAAGAGAAAGATATTGTACAATTTTTTCCTGGGGCGAGCGAACGATATGTTCGTCTGGACAATGGACTACTCTCACTGTGGACAGTTCATTGTCTTCGTCTTTCTCGCCTCCCCCTCTCTGGTCCCACACATATATGCATGTGTGTCTATATGCATATAAACACGCACACATGTCTATACGTGTTAACCATATATACACACAGGATATTTCTCCCTCTTTGTCTTTACACACACACACACGCACATACAGTTGGAGAAAGGAGTGTAATTGCGTGCAAATGTGTATATGTAAATATATGTGTATGTGTTTGGGGGCATTATCTACATAATATATATATATATATATATATATATATATATATATATATATATACACACACACACACACACACAGATGCACGTATTTGTGTCTGTATGTGTGATGAGAGTAAAGTAAATAAGAGAAATGAAAATTTGTGAATGTGCGTATATATGTATGTATGTACGTATTTACATACATAAACGATCACTCAGACACACACACACATGCACGAATACGAAAGACGCACATAGGTTAGCAGATGCTGGTGAAATCTGTCGTCCTGTGTGACCTACATCTACTTGTCGTGTAAGTTCAACTAGAAACTGACAGCTGGTTGTTTCATTGTCTCTTCTAGAGAGATTCTTGCTATGAACAGAAATGGTTAGCATCGAGAATATCTTGTGTGCTACTTGAAACATTCCTTTCAACACAATCGTTTATTCACAGACGCTTCCTCTTTCACAACCTGTACATTTTCGTTCTGTTCCTGGAGACTTTCAAGCGATATCTGCCTTGCATATCTTTTGTAGATACATATGTATCTATGTGTGAGATTGTAAACACAACGGTAAGCAGATGTGTTTGGAAACATGCACGCACGCGTGTGTATATATATATATATATATATATATATATTCGTTCACATACACACATAAGCAATATACACGCTATACATATACACACCTTGCAGGCGCCTCCCTGGTGGTTTTAGCTTTTCAGCTACGTTTCATATCGCACAAACCAACGCCATTACCAGACTAAAATCTTTTCTTCACATCATGAAGAAATCTAAGGACAGCATTGAAAGACTTTCTCTCTTCTTATTGTCTCTCTTCTATTTTCCATGTTTCCCATCGTTTTTAGCAGCATCATGTATTGGCTGTGACCCACTAATGCCAATAATGGTAAATGATAAAGAACCTTCATTATATTCCTTGGTGACAATAGCATTTCTTTTCTCTGGTGTTCGGTCGGAACTATGAAATGACCTACTTTGACGTCGATATTCAGTACTTGCACCACCACCCCACTCTCGTGTTATTTTCTGTTCATTTGGTGCCCGAGAAAATTTTGCCACTACTACTACTACTGCTGCTGCTGCATCAGGGAGTTAATGCTGTGATAATTCAAACTACAAAAAAAATCGACTATTTTCATTTATCGATTGATTTTGAATAGGTTTTAATTAAGACTGAACTATATTTTATTAATGGCCGAGGATTTAGTTAAACCTTCTTCCAGTTTCAAAATAAGATTACTTCTGTGTCACAATATACGGTGTGTGTGTGTATATATGTATGTGTCTCTACACACACATGTGTGTGCATACGTGTATGCAGGGTGCGTCAGTTATTTGAGAACAGAATTTTGATTTAGTGCAATTTTTTTTTTGTAGAGAAAAAAACAATATCTAGTATATATAGAGCACAGTGTGTGTGTGTGTGTGTGTGTGTGTATTGGCTAACGCATACAGTTCCACAATTCTCAATTGATTTTCACCAAACTTTACACACACATAACTTATGTCCCTAGGATAGTCATGCACTATAAAATTTTGCTTAGAGCTTCCGCGTAAATGGACATAGCTATTTTTTTATGTAGGGTATTCTATGCTTTTTTAATCCTTTTATAAAAGTGAAACGATTTAGTATATTTATTTCGACTGTCCACCTGCGACGCTTATTAAATTAACTAGGAACACTTCCTCTATTATTGCTGGCCGTGTGCCAAAATGGGAAGCAATTATCATTAGAATTCTTGGTATAAAAGCGTGATTCTATTTTTCCTGTCTTCGCATCTCTGTTGGATGACTGCGTCGAAAATGGTGAGATTAGATTTAATATTCTAATAATGCACCTATTTTCCTTTTTTCTTCCTCCTCACTCAATTTAACTACCCCCCCCCCCCACTAAACTCATTGTAGCCTTAGCAATATCTTTTTCGTCTTGTCCTACTGGTCATCGTGTGTTTGAAGTCTTCCCAGAATGACCGGCATCAGGTGTTATTTAGATCGGTACTTTTTGTTTTCCATTTCCAATCTTCCGGTGTCCACTTCCTGTTTTGCCGAGTGACCGAAAGGTGCAAAAAATATTGTCATTTTCCTGACAAACCGAACGTTCACCTGACATACAACAGAAAATCCAATCACTCACTCTTGGAACTATTACGATGACCACTACCGCAACTACGACCACTCAAACCATTATCACAACACAACTACCACCGCTACAGCAATCACTACCACCTAAACTGTAACTAAAGATCCACCACTAGCAAAACCATCACCAAAAACTACAGCCACGACAACTACCATAGCTATACAGAAACAAAGTATAACAGCTACTATCACCTAAACAATTACCACGGCCATGGCTAAAATCCCCTTCACAACGACGCCTGCTACCCTTCATAACCCAATACAACAACGCCATAAACTGCTACATGACCAAAAGTGTTATCTTTAAGAGTTGTCGTCTGCCAAGATATTCGCCGTTTCTGCCGATGGCTCTCTTCCTTCAGTCTCTTCGCTCTCTCTCTACAAAAACTGACATGTTTTTTTGACTGAAAAACATGACAACTGCCATCCAGAAACTTCAATCAGTTATTCGTTATCACACGATTTCCTTTCTCTCTCTCGCGTCATCATCATCACGTCCATTATCGATGTTGCAGTCGTTGTCATGTCTATTACCATCACGGCTATTTCGATCATCATCATCATCATCAATAATGATTTCTAGTAATACGTCTTCGTCATCACCCCCTACCGCCGCCACCTGCACACTTTCTGTGATTGTCGTCATCATTATCATTCTGAACATCGCTACCACCAATACTGTTACTACACCATCATCATCAATGATTTTCAACATCACCACCGCCACCACTACGATTTCCACCAAACCCTCCCCACCATCATCATCATGAATTACTTCTAAGAATGCCCCGAGGGCCAAAAGGTTTCAGGATTCCGGCGAGGAACTAAAGGATTCAGCTGAGAAAATCACGACTTCATTCGTTCCACAATATTTTACTAAAGCAAAGTAGACTTCGGTGGAATTTGAACTCAGAACGTAGCGGCGGACGAAATACCGCTAAGCACTCCGTCCAGCGTCCTAAAGTTTCTTATTTCTTTATTGCCCACAAGGGGCTAAGCATAGAAGGGACAAACAAAGACAGACAAAGGGATTAAGTCGATTACATCGTCTCCAGTACGTAACTGGTACTTATTTAATAGACCCCGAAAGGATGCAAGGCAAAGTCGACCTCGGTGGAATTTGAACTCAGAACGTAAAGACGGACGAAATACCGCTAAGCATTTCGTCCGGCGTCCTAACGATTCTGCCAGCTCACTGCCTTCATAGTAATAATAATAATAATAATAATAATAATAATGTCTCACATGCGTAGAAGGCCATATTCTCCCCTATGTGTGTATATGCAGCTAAGTCCTTGGCATCTGCATCATCATCATCACCAATGCTATCGTCGTCGATGTCGTCGTCAAGACGGTTCGTCGCATCCAACACCAACCCCATCATTATCATCATAACCAACATCATCATCATCATCATTGTAACCATCGTCATCATCATCATCATTAATGTTTGTTTTTCAAATAATATCAAAGTCTGTCTGGTGGTTCTCTAATAAATGGCGAATCTACTGATTTTATTTGTTTCTCCTCCTCCTACCCCACTCTTGTCTTGCTATTTTACATCATTTTATATATTATATTACCATTTTTATGTATATATTATATATATTTTATTTTATATTCTCTACGTCTTTTATTACCGTTTTATTTCTGTTTTATTGAAGTTGTTTTTCCAGCATGTTTCACGTATGGCTGAATCCATTGGTGCCATGACAAATCCTGAAAGAACACAAGAGATTGACAGATTCAACCCGAACACACACACACACACACACACGCACACACACACACACACACACTGCCATAAACACACACTCGGTTAATCATAAACACAGATATTTGCGCACATATATACCCACGCACGCATATATACCCACGCAATTAAAAAAAGTTTAGAATTGAAGAAATAGGAGCAAGTTATTATTTTTTTAATGTTTGCAGCGTTCCCTTTTGACTATTTTTGAATACCTCCCGCCTATTGTTCGATACGGATAAAGAGAGTACAGGGTCACACACACACACACACACACACACACACACACACACACACACACACACAAAGGAGAGAGAAAGAGGCACAAGCAGACAGTTACTTGGAGAGACGACGTTAAAATTTCAAAAAAAAAAAAAACGCGCACTTATAAAACACATTTTATACGCGTTTGTTTGTATGTATGTATATATATATATGTGTGTGTGTATGTGTATACACGTATGCGTGTTACATGACAATGTTTATAATATATATAGCTTACAACTGTAATGGGATTTGTTTGAATATTTATGTAAATTTATAATGAGTAATAAATATACATACGTGACAATTAAACTGTGTGTGTGTGTGTGTGTGTGTCTATAGATCAATTAATATCGATATATCGATGAAATTACATAGATATATCGAATAAATAGAATTAGCAGACGTATAATAAAACAATATACATACATTAATGTATTTTATATGTATATGTATGTATTTCAAATATATAACCACTTCATAAAAATGTGTGTAATGTGAATAGCGCTCATAAAAAAAGCAAATCTCTCTCTCTATCTATCTCTCTCTCTATCTATCTAGTCGTATATTAAAATATGGGAGGCAAAATTGATAATTCTTATGAGACAATAATATCTTATTCTGATAATTTGGCGTCGGTACTGCAAATAATCAACGGTGTTTGCATTCAATTCAGTTTTATTGCACTCCAATGTTACCATAGCTCTGTTACGTATTTCAGTTCTGTGTCCCTTTAAGTTTACCATAGCTCTCCAGAATATTCCGTACAGTGTTTCCCAAATCACTAAGCTTTTGTGAGATGTTCAATATACAGAAATTCTCAAAAGTTAAAATTAATCAAATATGGCGTCAATATATATATATATATATATATATATATATATATATATATATATATATATATATGTGTGTGTGTGTAAATATATAAAATGTAATTCCTTTAAAATTAATTACGAATATATATTTTAAATAGCTGTCATTTTTTGTTATGGAACCTTACATGTTGCGTAGAGTGGAAACATATGTTTATTATATGGAAAAAAAAATGACAGTCTGCTTTGAGTTAAACCCTTGGCTGTTCAAGAATGAACAGCTGTGATTAACCAATGCAAGAACTTAATGCAGACTATCATTTATCAATGCAATGAGCACGCACATGCGTAGAGAATTTAGTGACGCTTATACTAACAAATGAAGCGGTATGACTGAGTTTTTCATAAGATCGATAGCAATATACTCGGCAGATGAGTATCTTATGACATTGAGTACATCAAAACAGAATCTTTTGCTGTGGTTACGTGAATCTCATAATGTGTACATCTGACGAATGTAAGTAGTTCGATGTTACACGAAACTCAGGGTCCTTTCACATTATGTTTGCTTTCTCGTCAGTAAACTATATTATATAGTGCTATATACAAAATTATGTGGGGGGAGCGTGGCTTAATGGTTAGGGTAGTGCACTCATTAATGCAACACTCTGGTTTCGATTCCTGGACTGGGCAGTGTTTGTATTCTTGAAGGAAACCCTTCATTTCATGTTGCTTCAGTCCCCTCAGATGGCAAAAATGAATACTGCGACGGGCTGGCGTCTTGTCCAGAAGGTAGTAATATAAATATATATCTCACAGAATCCAGGGAACCGGCCTTATGAGCGTATTATTGGGAAGGGCTTTTGGCCCCTTTTAATAGGCTTCATTATACATAGAGTTCAGTAATCCTTTTTCACTGAGAAACACATCTAATTGCATGAATTCGAAGAAATATATCATCCGCAAACACACACACACACACACACACACACACACACACACACACTTTAACTTTGCAACGATTTTATAATATTAACTTTTGAGCGTGAAATGATGATTTAAGGTCACAAAGCAAAAAAGGTGTGTGCTAATGAAAAGCACAATCAATCAACTTCACTTCCAACATTCAAAATGTTTTTCTTCTCGGGAACATTCGTGTACTGACCCCTTCAGGCTAATGAGCTTCCGGAACACACAATATAACTTGACAATACAACAAATGTTTTAGTTTTTCATTTCTAAATTTATAAAAGTTAAGGGCTTTGTTGGAAAGTCAATAGATGAATATATATATATATATATACACGTAGTAAAGATTATATTTATATATGTGTGCTTGCATGTGTGTATAAAACCAAACTAAAATGTAATAAAAAGATTATATATATATTTATTTATTTCTCTTTGATTGTAAACGAACATCAATAATGCTCGTAGTAGTTCATAAATATTTCTTTGATTAGAAATGAAATAATAACATTCTTTGATTAGAAAGGCGATGATGATGATGATTACGTATACAAATGAAATTAATAAAATGGAAATTTTGATAAATAAATTAATAAATAAGAATATAGCAATTAAATTGACATGATTAATTATTGTTAATTACTCTAAGTGTTGTTGATTTTGTGCAAAACAGAATGCCATCGACTTCATATTCTTGCGTTTTGGGTTGTTTTTTTTGGGGTTTTTTTTTGCTTTAAGGCAACGAACTGGCAGAGTCGATAGCACGCCCAAAAAGATGCCCAGCGGCATTTCGTCCGCTTTTTATGTTCTAAGTTCAAATTCTGCCGTGGTAAATTTTTGCCTTTCATCCTTTCTGGGTCGATAAAAATATGTACCTGAATAATCAAAAGGGCGTGTGGAGTAGGATAAAAATGGTTCTGCCAAAAAAAGTGGAGTATTTAAAACCCACTGACAATAAGTTTGAATCGATAAAATATAGTACCAGTCATATAATGAGGTCAACGCAGACTGTATGCTTCCACCAAAACCTGTCAATTTGTGTATTTCGTTAATGTCATTTCGTTAATTCGGTGTTTAGTGCCCTCAAAACGATGTTTATCGTTCTATACAGGTTTAATGGAAGTTGGAAACGATAATGGATTGAGGAAAATTCTTGGTGTTAATGAGAAGAAACTGAGTAATATCTTGGAGAACTTTAGGAAATTATATGTCTTGGGATTACAAGGGACATTTCCAGGCTTCTTGTTCTCACGGTGCTAATGGGTTGCTTTTCTCACTTCCGCTGAAACTTGGTGTCCCTATCTGTGCTTGAACTACCAGCAACCTTTCAGCCGGGGGTAGATTTGCCTTTCATTTATTCGGGGGGTTGGGGTGGGGTGAGAAAAAAAAGATCTGTTAAGTTCTTCGTCGATTTAATCGATAAAATCTCCTCTTCGCCGATTGATATCAATTATGCTACCTTTCTACCTTTCTACCTACCTTTCTACCTACCTTTCTACCTATCTATCTACCTTTCTACCTACCTATCTGTCTACCTACCTATCTGTCTACTTATCTCCCTCATCACATATGTGCATGCGGGTATGTTTGCATCTCCTTATATACACAAACACATATCTGTAGGAAATATGTATGTGTGTGTGTGAATATATATACGTAGTATTTGTGTGTGTGTATATATGTATACATTTGGTTTTCTCTCATTTCCCTTTCACGAAACCCCACTCGCAAAATATTATTGATTAACCCGAAGCTATTGTACAAAACACACAATATGCCATGCAGATGAATCGAACCCGTACCACCTGGTTGCGCTTTTAGCTGCTCGATCAACAACATAGAAATTTCTACGTAGGATTTCTATTGCTATTGTTAATGTGTTTGATCTCAATTCCAACATCGTACACACCCTGTAAAACCTTGAGCAGCAATACCCTAGTATAACAATGCGATAAACGAATAGAACACAATACATAGATAAAGGTTATCGTCCAATGTATATATCGGGTTACATTGCCTGTAAGTATATTGCCAACATCATTACACTATAACAAATAGAAATTAACCAACACACACACAATCACAAACACGCCCAACCCAAACATACAATCAGAAAACAACACACACACAGAAGATAACAACTTACATACATACATCATATATTTATTCGTAGATATCTATTATTCTCTACTACTCTCTGTGCGAGTGGTATGATATACGTGTGTGCTTGTGTGAGTGTGTGTGTGTGTATATATATATATATATATATATTCACACGCAGACAATGACATTAAAGCGTGTGTCTGCTGGTCTGACCTCTCCCCCAATACCCAATGTTTGGGCATGAAACTATAATAATAAGAAAAGATTAGCACCAAAGACGAATAAACAGAACACAATACTTATCTAGTTTGCTTTGATTGTGCGTGTTAGTCGATTGGGTGTTTTGGGTGGGGATGAAAGTGAAACAGCAAAATAGCATACACCATAACACAATAGCAGAGAATACCACAAGAAAAAACCACAAAATGCGTATATTATATTATATTATATATAGATATATATATGGCCTCGCTGTTATGTATGTATATAATATACGTGTGCATATATTATATATTTATATATATCCTCTCGGTCTTATGTATGCATTATATTATATATATATATATATATATATATATTATATGCCTTCGCTCTTATGTATGTAATATATATATATATATATATATATATATATATATATGTTCCTGTGCATGTATGTATACATATACACACGCACACACATACATACACAAATACATACATACATACATACATACATACATGCGCGCACGCACGCACAGAGTGAAGGGGATAAAGTACAAGCTACTGAAGAAAGACCAGATCGCTAAAGACTTGTAAATATATCAGAGAAACAGACGAGAAAAGAAATAGCTGCAAAAACAGCACCACCAAAAACATGACAGTTCCTTGGAACATAGGGATTAGGGGGTGAGTGAGAGTGCGGGAGAAGGGTGCGGTCGGCGATGATTACAATAAAACAATATATGGAGAGCGTCCATCAGAATGAAGAAGCACGAAGGAGGAGATGAAGAAAAGACGAGATCTTTATTATAGGGCTGGGCTGTTGTTATTGGCTGATGGAGACTAAAAGACTAAAGATTGTGATATACGCTCAACAACACGTTTGATGTGTGGCGAATGTTGCAGTGGATGATTGTAGATTATATATAGATAGATATATATATATATAGAGAGAGAGTGCGCTATTATCTGCTGAAGTCTTCCAAGCTATATATATATATATATATATATATATATATATATATATATATATATATATATATATATATGAGATAGAGAGAGTGAACAAAATAAGCGCTTAAAATCGGGGAGAAGAACAATTTAAGGTAAAATTCCTCAATAACAAGATGTAGCATAGAGGTCCATGTTTCAATTGAAACCCCCCTCTCTCCATCACGCGCGCACACGCACACAGACACACAGACACACACACACTGATTTACCTTCCTCATTTTCTCTCTGAATTTGAAATTGAAAGAAACATGAATAGTCATGTACGTACCATTATCGAAAAACCACCCCCATGTGCACAATGTGTGTTTGTATCTGCATCTGTAAATATGTATTTATATATGGGTAAATATGTTATATATACATACAAATATGTATACATGTTCTTATAAGTGGATACATCAGTGTGCCTCTCTACTCTCTCTCTCTTTGTCTCCCTCTCTCTCCCTCTCTGTATATATATATATATATATATATATATATATATATATATATACAATACGAATCTACGTATTTCTTTTACTCTCTAAACCATTATCCTATAATCGCTTTCCTTTCCGCAGCACGCACCTGCAAGAGCACTAATATGTTTACTCTAAATTCTTCTGCCTATATCCTTGGTAGATTACTTCTAATCCCAATGCTATCGTCTACTTATTATTTATCGCAAATGTATTTCACATAACTTTTTGATAAACATAATGAATCGCACTGATTACCTCGCTGATTATAACTCAATGTTTACTGAACAATGTCAGCAAAAGATTCCATTATAAAGCTGCACCCAAGAAATGAGATCGATATAATTTTCTGTGTTGGAAATCATTGTTTTTAGAAATTTAAAAATCGTAATTATATTACGGTTGTTGATTGGCTGAGTTCGACTCCGTACCTAGCGATATTTAGTTGCCTCCCTTTACAAGCTGTATTGCAACTCCACAGAGATTGCTTCCGAAGTTAATAAAATAAAGGTACCAGTCAAGCCTTTGTTCGTTCTAATCGAAATATACACTCCTTCGCTCAAAGAATTCAAATCTTAGATCAGAAATATTTACTATTTAACGCTATGACAACAAATACTTCCTGACGTACTGGAAGATCATACTCTCAACTTTCTCTGCTGGTTATTTCTTAATATTTTACCGATTACAATTATACACACTCCCCACCCCACCTTCACACTCAACAGGTTAATATTCTTACCATATTAATTGGAAGAAATCAATACTTTTATGATTGACTAGTTGCATCGGCAGAGCGAACAAAATGCCATTACGTTTTATTTCTTTTTCAAATACTCGGCAATAGAATTCGATTTACGTTCTCCTTCACTCCAAGTAAATACCAGTCAAATACTGGGTCCTTTTAATCCTTTTCTTAATATATTTCAGTTGAAATGCACTGTCTTTATTTCACTTAGTTTTGAAAATAACATATTTAATGAAATAACTTCATTATTAAGCTGGCGTCTTTGAAATATAATCAACATAAAATGTTCATAGGTTTTAATTCAGGTGACTATAAAACCGAATGACTCTCTCACAGAATTAGGGATGGTCTTAGGCTATTTGATATCTAACGACCCTATTAATTAAGCGACTTTGTATTTAGGCTAGAAATCCTTATCAAAAAATATTAACATTTTGTAAGGCTGTTGATTGTCCGAATCACTATAAACATTTTCCAAAAGAACTGAGCGTTGTGTTTCTTTGCGTTTTGAGTTAAAATTCTGCCGCCATCCGTTTTAGCTTTCATCAGTTCAGAAGCGGTAAACAGGCAAGGAGTCCAGTACTAAATGCAATTCTCCCCTCCCTCATTGTTTCTTTCTCAGAATCGACCCGGTTATGTTGTTAGCAGTTAAAATAGGAATTCATATAGAGAAACACTCCTTCAGAGAATCGACTAGAGCTCAGCTAGGGACTCTCAATCTCATTTTATCCAGAAGTCATATAAAAAGGCTGCTGTTGATGGTTCCACGGGAGATAGAGAAAAGAAAGAATGCTATTTTGGTTATCAGAATTGGTAGAATTAGTACAGCAGCGCGCAACATTTTCTTTCCGGCGTTAAAGTCATGAGTTCAAATTTTAGCAGAGTGGAATTTATTTTCCCATTGTCTATAGTTGGTTGAACAACCATTTAATTAATGGCTTTTGAAATAATCTCCTGCATAGTTTCTTCTCAATCTTGTGGTGACGTTGCAAATTATTGCCGTCATTAATTGCTAGTTTAATTTGTGAACGCCTGTCTGTGCACATGTCTGTGTGCGCGTGTATGTATATATATATATATATATATACACACACACACATATACATAATTGAAAAGTTTGTGTATATATATATATATACACACACACAATAAAAATGTGTGTATAAGTATATAAGGTGTGTGAATATATAACATATATATATATGTGTGTGTATATATACATACACATATTCATATGTGAATGTATATTCGTATATATGTACGCACATGTATATGTGTATCAATACTTCGCCATCATTAACCCTACATTTTGAAGCTTAAGGCCAAAAAGTTATTCAAAGATTAAAGATTAAGATGGATCAGTAAGGAAACATAAAAATCATTAATGAAAATGATTAAACTCCAACATGGTCGTTCTTCAAAATAACACATTTACCTCTCTCATACACACACACACACACACACATTAACATATGCGTGTATGTGTGAGTGTGCATATGTACATTTATGAGTGAATGCATATATGTCTATATACATGTATGTATGTATATAGTGTGGTTGCTCAGACGAGAGTCAGACGAGACTATAAAGTATCGTCGATGTAAAATAGAATGGAAACAAAACACAATGGCGCTCGACCACAATTGAGTCACGTGACGTCACTATGTTGTTTCCGGCCCGGAAACTTCTATATCTTTCTTTTCTTCTCTATACAATTATTGTTGCGTTTTTGTTTGTGTTATATTGTAGTTATTATTAGAGTTTTTTCTATTTGTTTTTGCATATGCCATATTATATTAATTACTCCATGAATTATTATTATTATTATTATTATTATCGTCGTCGTGGTCGTTCTCGTTATCATGATTCTCATCATAAAAAAATATAAGTCACGTTCCCCCTCCCCACCACACACACGTGTGTGTGTGAGAGCCTTGGGCAATATGTTCACTAAAACCACCCACCCTTCTCTTCTACCACCTTATTACAGTTTTTGCTTTTATTTTGTTTCTATTTAATATCCGTTTCATTATCATCATCATCATCATTATTATTATTATTATTATTATTATTACTACTACTACTACTACTACTACTACTACTACTACTACTACTACTATTAGGAGGGTTATTATGAAGGTGGCCAGTTAGCAGAAACGTTATCACGCCGGGCTTGCTTCGTGGCATTTCGTCCGTCTTCACGTTCTAAGTTCAAATTCCGCCAAAGTCGACTTTGCCTACCATCATTTCGGGGTCGATAAATTACTTAATTTATCGACCCCAGTGAAACACTGGGGTCGATATTATCGACAAGTCCCCTCCCGCCAAATTTCAAGGATGACTATTATTATTATTGTTATTATTAAGGCGGCGATCTGGCCGAACCGTTAGCACGCTGGACAATTGCTTAGCGGTGTTTCGTCCGTCTTTAAGTTCTGAGTTCAAAGTCCACCAAGATTGGCTTTGCCATTCATCCTTCCCCAAATTCCAGGCCTTGTGCCTATAAATAAATGGATTATTATTATTATTAGTTTTTTTTAAAGTTGGGAGAATTGTGAGAGCCTCGGCAAAATGTTTTGCTGTATTTGTGTTGGCTTTAATAGTCTGAGATCAAATCCTTCCGAAATCAATGTTAACTTTGATCTTTTTTTTTTTCTTTGTTTCTATAACACAAATAGCAGCACAATATTTGGGTCCTTTTAATCGACCACCTAAATTTAGAGATACTTAAGGGCAGGTGTGGAGGTGCATGCCTTAGGAGTTAGGGTGTTGCACTCGTGATCGGGCAATGTGTTGTAGGTATATATACGCCATATATATGTATATATGGATCTTTTTTAAAACGGGGGCCACATTTTTCATTAACGAAACACTTTGAAACTTGGATCACTGGTAGAATGTGTCATATAAAACATCTTTTTCTCTTAGTCTTCTTAAAAAAAAAAGAAATCCATAAATTATTCCATGTTAAAGTTGTCGCATTTCTGTAATTTCAACCAATCACTGACGTCCATTCAGCCGATATACATTAAGTGCCGACTACATAAACAAACGATTCTGAAACAATTAACCCTAACTCTAACCCTAACCCTAACCCTAGGGTTAGAGTTAGGGTTAGGGTTAAAGCAAATTTAAAATGAAAAAAGCAAATAAAACGAAGAATCGTTTGTTTATGTAGTCGGCACTTAATGTATATCGGCTGAATGGACGTCAGTGATTGGTTGAAATTATCGAAATAAGACAATTTTTTACATGAAATAAATTCGAATACAAAAATATTTTTCTGTTCTATAACACAAAATAGATAAGTATATGAAGTTTGAAAGTCTTTCGGTACCAAAAACACTACGTAAAACATTAATGAAAAATGTGGCCCCCGTTTTAAAAAAGATCCGTATATATATATATATATATATATATATATACAGACAGACAGACAGACAGAAACCTGACCTGAAAACCAGCGTCATGAGCCTATGGTTTGTTAGAACCTCTGGTCATCATTACATCCATAACATCAACGTCATGACAATCACCGACATCACTGCAACATCTATAATTACCACCAGCACCATCACTGCAGCAACCACCACCACCACCACTACTAGCGCCTTTGCCGCTACCCGCCTCCGCTGTCACTACCAGCACCTCCAGTACAACCGCTACCATCACCGTCTCTACCGCCTACAACACCAATACCGACTCCATCACCGCCGTAACCCCTACATCCACCACCACCACCATACTCTCACCCCCGCAATAACCGCCCCCTCCGCTTTACAATTTCGTAAAATTCATAAAACCTTTTTATTCTTATCTTTTACTCCCTAAAAAACAAGCAACCCCTTTCCTTTCCCCCTTATATTTCTAAAACCCTTCTTGTCCTCTTTATAATTTAAATTGAAGTAGGGCAGAAGCGGACCCCCTTTTCTTCTTTTTCTTTTTTTTCTTTTTTGAAGAGGTTCGTTTTCTCTGTTATTTTGTTTTTGTTCTTTTAGCTTGTGTCCCTGGTCCCCTTTAATCTACGCGCCCCCCCCCCCCCCCCCCCCCCCCCCCCCCTACCCCCCTACCCCGCCCCTCCCACCAGACCTACACGCTCCAAAGCCACCCCCCTCCTCTACCAACTTTCCTCTGCCTCACCACCGCCATCCCCTTCCCCTCCCCCCTTCCCCTCCCCCCCCCTCCCCTCCTCCCCTTCCCCTCCTCCCCTCCCCTCCTCCCCTTCCCCTCCTCCCCTTCCCCTCCTCCCCCCTACACCAAATCCCTGTGACACACGCACGCATTACTAATCCTTAAATATTTATCTCTTCACCTTTATGCGGAATTTTACATTTTGGTGAGCACGACAGGGAGGTGGGGGAGGTAGGGTTGGGGGTGGTGGAACAGAAACTAGAAGGACGGGGGTAGATCCCTAAAACACCGTGCTGCATCCACCACTCTACGTAGTGGCTCGATCTGCTAGAAATAACACCCAAATCATCCTTTTGGAAAATAAAACAGAAGATGGAGATTAAATCAAGTTAGCTAACAGTTTCATTGGGGTTTGTTCTTGCATCACGGACCAACAAAAAATATATGACTGAAGACGGGATGGTCACCACGTTTGGAATGTCTTTGATCGTAGATCTATTCGAGCAGGCTAACCTGGGGCTAAACAGCAAGACAAAAGTACCGTCTTTCGACGCGTGTGACTGGAGTCAGTCGGGTGTATTTTAGACTATAAAAGAATAATAATAATAATGATAATAATAAATTAAATAAATGAATAAAAATTAGGGGTCGCAACGCATATCAGTCACGCTTTTTCTTGATCTCATGAAATAATGTGAATCCCTTTCTTTTTTTTTACAAGGAGAAGAGGGGGAGAGGAGAGGCAGGTCGGGGAGTGTGTTCGAAGAATGGAGGGTATGTTAAATGGTGACGTCGGTGGTGGTGGCCTTGCTGAGTTGAATACAAGCGTATTGGTGCTGGTTTTTGTTATGTGTTGGCCCTAGGTCAACACTGAGTGAGTAGGCTTATGATCAAACGACTTTCCAACTTGGACCATCCTGCCTTCTTTATAGTTTAGCTGTTTAGTTCAAAATGTATATGGAATACATCATCCATTGAAAATGTCCTTCCTTAACAGCGTCGGGTGTGACGTGTTTCTTGTGGAAAATATATGTGTGTGTGTGTGTGTGTGTGTGTAAATATATAATGTATATATTTCTCCAGGCTTGTATGCTTATATGCATGTATGTATGTATGTGTATATCTGTATGTGTGTGTATGTATACACACAGACATTTTAGAATAGGGATAAGTCTTTTTATTGCCTCTGCCCTAACGCACACTCACGTCCATGTACTGGCCACACACACACATACGTGTATACTTAAATGCATATACACACACACACACACACACACACACACACACACACACACACACACACATATATATATATACACGCACATATATATATATATATATACACGCACATATATATATATATACACGCACATATACATATATATAAACATATATATGCATGTATATATACATATACCTATATATAAAGATATATATATATATATATATATATATATATACGAATTAATATGAATAAATGTGTGTGTGTGTGTGTGTGTGTGTGTGTGTGTGTGTGTGTGTGTGTGTGAACTAAGTACGCAAGCACGAACACAGACTTGCATAGCAAAGAGAAGTCATCTTCCGAAGTCTTACTATCGTCACCCGCCCGCACACACACAGCCATGTACGCACATACAAACACGCGCACTTGCATTCATTACGATGCTTGCTGTTTTCACACACACACTAGCGAGCAGTCACGCCTCTTCCACCCGATACATTGATGTGAAAGAAGCGAAGCTTAGACTTAATACTTTTTCTGTAGAATTTTTCCTTTTCTAAGGAATTATCTTGAATAATTTCCTTTGTTTTTTTTTGTTTTAGTTCCTGCTATTATTATTGTTGTTGTTTCTATTGTCATGTCACTTGTCTTGCCAATGCCTTCTGGGAAACACATGAACGTCACGAATTTGCATTGCGCTTCTACTAAACACGAAGACACGATTAGATCCTGGTTCGATGTGATAACTTTACCATTAACCATTATTCTGTTTCTTCTTATTATTATTATGAAGACGGTGAGCTAGTAGAATTGTTAGCACGCCGGGCAAAATGCATAGTGGTATTTCGCCCATCGCTACGTTCTTGGTTCAAATTCCACCGAGGTGGACTTTGCCTTTCATCCTTTCGGGGTCGATAAATCAATTACCAGTGAAACACTGGGGTCGAAATAATCGATTTGTCCCCTTCCCCCAAATTTCAGACCTTCTGCCTATAGTAGAAAGGATTATTGTTCTTCACAATCCCAAATTTCAAGGTTGTCAGTTAGTGAAATGTTAGACAAAATGTGGGCCGCTTTGTTACTCAAGCTCTAAGGTCAAAGTCTGCGACCGAGCGAGAGCTTCTTTGAATTCCATTTTTTTGGTATGAAAGGAGAAAAAAGCCATTAAAATATTCAGTACATCCTATTCAAAAACGGCTCCAAGCAAATGGTACCGGGTTCAGTCCCACTGCGTGGCACCTTGGGCAAGTGTCTTCAATAGTTTCGACCAAAGCCTTATGAGTGGATTTGGTAGAAGGAAGTAGGGAAAAGTCTGTCACGCACGCACGCACGCACGCACTGTATGTGTGTGAGTCTTTGTAGCTGTGTTTGTCCTCTCCCCAACACCGCTTCACAACCGATGTTGATGTGTTTACATCCCCGTAACTGAGAATTTCAGCAAAGAGGTTCGGTAGAATAGTGCCTTCTTTATAAGTACTGGGATCAATTCATTTGACTACAATGAAAGATGTGCCCCAGCCTGGCCACAGTCTAATGATTTAAACGGTAAACGATGTATAGCGAGAGAGAGAGAGAGAGAGAGAGAGAATATGCAAGACTGATTGATTCGGTAAATTCGCTTGTGGAATTCGAACGTCAAATCTGCTGTTTCCCCTGTATCCGCGCACGCGCGTTTTGACGTGATATTCAATATCGGTTCTTGACGGAGAGCTAAATACAGGAAGTGTAAAAGCTTATTGATCAGCGTTTTTGTTCTGTGTTTGCAAGCAACCAATAGAACTGGAGGAAGTTGAAGTCCAATTACGCATGCTCATTATCGAACTTGTCACAAGGAATTTAATGAATCGTCGTTCATATAATGTACCCGAACCATACAAACACACACACACACACACAAATATATACATTCACAACTATACTCGTCTTGTGTGGGAGTGTGTCTGGCTACGTAGGCAGCGCGTGCGTGTTTGTATATACACATAAGTGTAGGTGTGTGCACCTCTGGTTGCATATACCACTGTGTGCATACACACGCATGTATATATATGTATATATCTGTGTATATATATATATATATATATATATATGTGTATGTATGTGTGTGTATAAATACACAAGTAGGAATTACACTCAAATGTACATATAGAAACAGCCCTACGCATATAGAAAATAAAGAAAGTTTGCGTGTAAACATTCAAACACGATGAAAACTCCTTAGACACATGACGCGCTTGCGCGCACACACGTTGGTATACGCTCACACACACTCACATACACTCTCTCTCACACACACACCGTCTTCCGTCTAACTCTCTTGCTAAGGCTAGTTTTAATTAGCTAGAAGGAAAATAATTGGAAATAATGGGGATAGGTGGTACGGTGGTTTGGAATCGAGAAAGTGTGTGTGTGTGTACATAGATAGATATGTTTATGCATATATATATATATATATATATATATATATATATATATATATATATACATATTGCTGCATATGTGCGAACACATGTATGAATATATACGCATAGATCTATGCGTATAACTTCTTATACATGGTTACGTGTATACATTCCTACATACATACATGTGCAAACATGTATATATATATGGATGCATATGTGTGTATATATGCGTGTGTATATATATATACATGTATATATGTGTGTATATATATATATATACATGTATATATGTGTGTATATATGTATATATGTGTGTATATATATATATATATATACATGTATATATGTGTGTATATATATATACATGTATATATATAGAAACTAATACATACATATAAATACAAACAAACATACGTGCAGGCTTGTGTGTGTATGTATGTATATATATATATATATATATATATATATATATATATATACATATGTGTGTGTGTGTGTATGAAACACTGTGCTCGTGAGGGAATGTGTATTTGCTTATATTCTTCTGTATAGCGTTGCCAAATGGCATGCAATGTAGTAACAGAAGAAACAATGATTGTGTGTGTTTGTTTATTTGTTGTGTGTGTGTGTGTGTGCACGTACGCACACATAATCGCATAGATACGCAGGTACACGCACAAACACTCACCTGTCTACTTAATTGAATATATGTACACACACGCAAACAGATACATAAGCTTATGCAGTTTATAGAAACATCATCGTGCGTGCATATATATAAATGTGTGCTTGTGTGTGTATGTAAATATATATATATATATATATATACATAACTGCAACTGTGTATATATAATTATATATACAAACACACAAGCGATATGTTATATGCATATAGTCGATGTGTATTTAGTATATATGGATATGTTCACAATATATGCATATTTGTGTGACCTGTCAGTATATATATGTGTGTATATATATATGCAGCTGTGCACGTGTAACTAGTGCCATAAATCATACCATCATAAATAAGCAATGAAAATCCAGTAGCGATGCACTGATTTAACAATCAATTAGATGTTTGCTTCTGGGTCTAATTGGCCTATTGAACAGGATGAAGGCAGAAGCTCAGGTAAGCTGCAGGCGACTCGGCGACCAGCAAATAGCTTCGGTTCCTCTCTTGCAAAAAATCCACTTCGCTTGAGAAATATTTGACTGCAACAGGATGATCCATTCTCCATCACTCATTTCAATGATAGTTATGTGTATATGTATGGAATGTCTGAACTATATATATATATATATATATATATATATATATATATATATATATATATATATACACACACACACGCATATACATGTATATGTATATACGGACGTATACATACGTGTGTGTGTGTCCAGAAACACATTTATGTACATATATGGATATCGAAGTGTGTATCTGGATATACGCATATACGCACGCATATAAATTTATGCATACATGTAATAATGTAATATATATAAGTATATACACATATGTGTGTACATATTCTTGTAATTTCTTTTACTTCTTTCAGTCATTACAAATCGATCCCAGGGCTTATTCTTTATAAACCTAGTACTTATTCTATTAATTTCACGATCCAGATGATTCGTTGAACGAAGCGGCTGGAACACTCGTCGTCGTATACGACGGAGAGCCAATTTTATATACATTTACCTATTACTACATATCTACATGTGCCATATATATACCCACATATACAAATAAAAATATTTACAACGCATCATTATATATATATATATATATATATATATATATATATATATACATACATACTCTTTAATGTAAATCCACTCTTTGCACTTTTGTTTATCTACCATTTTTTACTCCTATAGAAGTTTATATGCATATATGTATGCATGTAAGCGCACATATATGACCATAAACATATATACACATGTATACATATATATAAACACATATATACCTAATTACACAAAGATATACATACGTATGCCAAACCTGGACGCCAATTACTCCTTGTCAATCATCAGTCATTTGTAACTTCATCTTTTAATCACAGTTATGATTAGTTTCATATATTTCCTGTCTATCGATATATGGTACTTGAGATACTTGATGTAACCTTAAAAAATTGTTTCTCAACAATCAACCATGACCATATATCTTAATAACTTATAATTATAGGAAGTCCTGATGGATCTTTCACGTGGTCACATGATTTGCTAGGAATAATGCCCAAATTTCCCTGAAATCCCACGGACTCTTTTGAAAAATGACAGCGAAAACGTATACAGACATACATAAATGTCATTATGTCGAGTTATAAAAACAATTTCACATAAGCAAAAATGTTTAGGCCTCCTAGACCTCGAAGTCACTATCATCCTCCTTTACAAATTGTATTGAAAAATTCTTCAGTTTATTCTCGAAGTAAAATATGCATATATTGCATGAAGGCATTTCTGGAATAAACTCATTTGAACATCTTTCTCTCTCTTTAAAAAGTCTTCTCCTGAGAATTAAACATTAGCAAATATATAATACGTAAGGGCAAAAAGAGGTCCTCTCTATGCTCGATGGATCTGCTAGAAAGAGCAGACAAATGTTCCCTGCATGTATATGTGCGTGTCTTTACATATTTACAAGGCTATGCAGCGAGAGTAGTGGGGAGGGAATAAAATAAAATGGATTCGAATATATTTTTGCAGCGAATAAAACTGGAACAAATAAGTGATATCATATATATATATATATATATATATATATATATATATATGTGTGTGTGTGCATCACTCCATAAATCAATCAGAGAATGCAAGCCGATACTTGATAATGTAACAATAGGAAAACAAAATATATTGATTAATTTTTATTTCCTAAGAAATATTTGTCATATATATGCTTTTGCGAATGTGTGTATGTATTCACGTATATATATATATATATATACATATATATATATATATGAAATATGTGTGTATATGTATGTATATACAACTTTAGTAATGTATGTGTGCATATATATATATATATATATATATATATATATATATATATATATATATATTACATGCAGCATTTTAATGTATGTGTCGGTATATGTACACACATACATTCCCAAAGTTGTGTTCATATATATATGTGCGTGTGTGTCTGTATATATATAAGTTTGGGAATGTACGTGTGAGTATATATATATATATATATATATATAAGCATAATGACTTCACACTTGTATGTATATGTATATAAACGCCTTTGTGAATGTATACATGTATGTATTCATGCAATATATATACACACACACATACACATCCATACAGTGTGTTGTGCATTTGAGTGGCATATGCTTCGTGTTTGTGAATGACTGTGTGCATATGTGCTCGTGCTAATATAAATGTTTGTGTGTGTGTATGTCACTCTGTGTGTGTTTGTGTGTGACAAACATTATGTAAGGTGCCTGTTTTGTGAATTATAAATATCCTTTTTCTTTTCTTTTTACAAAAGCGAAACCTGAGGTCATGCTACCCTATAGAATTGATTGCATGCTTCGATGCACCGTATTTTTTGTGTCTGTCTGCGTGTCGATGTGTGTGTGTGTGTGTGTGTGTGTGTGTGTGTGTGTGAGGGTGATTCTGGTTACGGCGCTAACGCATTACTCCCGTATATATGGATTCATGAAAGCATGTGTACGTGCATATTACTGCATACTGGTGCATATTGCTGCATCTGTGTGAAGCTGAAACGTGGACAGTGAGAAAGAGTTGGGGAAAGAGGGGAGGAGGAAAGAGTGCGAAATAAAACGAAGGTGAAAAGAGAAAAAATATGCGTGGATGGATGTGTGTGTAGATGTTTGTATATATGGAAGTGCCTATGCATGTGTGTATGTATATATATATTTATGAATGTATATGTGTCTGCGTGTGTATATATGTATATATATATGTGTGTGTGTTTGTGTCTTCGTGTTTATATATAAATATATCTGAAAGTGTATAGTTATATTTTTGTGTGATATATATATATATATATATGTGTGTGTGTGTGTGGTATATGTATGCCTTCCTGCATGTGTGTGCAGTGTTGCAGTCGTTTAATGATAGGGTTAGACAGGAGGCATATCTCATCCATATATATGCACATGCATATGTGCCTGTATATTATTGCATTGACATGAGGGAGAGCGGGACAAATTGAATGAGAGAAATAGATAGACTAAGACAACGATAAAGAAGATGAACACTCACAAAAACATCCATATATATATATATATATATATATATATATATATATATATGAGAGAGAGTGGGATGGAAGGCAATACACGTTTGTATCGAAGAGGCTTTGAACATGGAACGTTGTTGGCCCGGAAAGATAATAATAATAACAACAACAACAATGGCTGCATGGAACAACATAAACAGCGAAAATAGCAACAACATCGAATACAATAGTAATAATATGAACAACAACAACAAACATCAATTACAATAGCGGGAATAACAACAACAGCAATAATTTTAACAATAATAATTCGAACAAGAATCATAATAATATTAATTTCATTATTGCTATTGGTGTTGTTGTTGTTGTTATTGTTGTTATTATTAATTAACACCACAGCAATATCACTATTTCAATGGCATCCAAGAGATAAAAGAATTTCATTGGTGCTGAAGAATACAATCAGATTTACACACGCGCACACATTGAAAGAGAGACAATTATTAGGGAAACGCATCTGCACACAACCATCTTCTGGGAACAGACAAATATGTTTGTGTGATATATGTATGATTACAAGGCACACAAAGACAGGCACAGGGACCACAAGGATGCAGAAAGACAGGTAGCTAGACTAGACGAAGATGAGAACAAAGACACTGCAAGAGAGGCAATAATATATATATATATATATATATATATATATATATATATATAGTGTGTGTGTGAACTAGACAGCCATAAACATTCACAGACATGGACAGATAAACTACGGGAATGTCTCCCACATGCACATATTACTAACAGCAAACCCGAACACGCATGCATATAAGCTCCCCTTGTTCCCCACGTGCAATGCGGTCGGCCTTGACCCGCAAGAAATGGCAGACAGACAGCAAGACAGGACTGACAGACAGACACAGAGCCAACCGATTTTTGATGTAAACAAGGTCTTAGCTGTCGTCAGCTTCTCTGCAATCATAAAAGCTCCACCGTCCGACATGTTTTAATACACATCTGCAGCCCCAGACAGAACGCGATCAGTCACTCGCCATGTCGATAATGGCTGACAATGACAAAGAGAACATCAATAATGACAATAATACTAATGATAATAATAATAATAATAATAATGATGATCACAACAATAATATTGATAATAACAATTTCAATAATAACGATAATAGTTATAGTATTAGTCGTAATAATAGTAATAATGATAATAATAATGATAATAATAATGTCGGAAGATGTGGGGAGATATGTGGAAGAGCGTTAGGCATTGGAATGGTTTCGGTAATCGTGGATGGGGTGGGGAAGTTTGTGATATGTATGGAGCAATAAAGAAAGGGCGAAGAAGGAATTTGTATTCCAAAAATAAACGTAACAAAAGTCATGATGATACTAATAATAATAATTTTCTTTAATAATAAACATGAAAACATTAATGTAAATAATTTATTACAAAAAGA